>NC_056734.1:12545809-12718309 GCF_019279795.1 Protopterus annectens
CAGGCTCAAATCAGTAGTGCTCCTCTTGGTATTGGACAGGTTGACAAGGGGCGGGTTATGTCACACCTACAAGGCAATGCTGGACTCTGGCATTCAACAGTTGCCCCATATATGTGAGTCTAACTCCTCGAGCAGTACTTGCATGCTGGATGCTGTCACCAAATTCCCTAGTGATGTGGACATCCCCCAAGAGAGTCTCACACAGACACATGACAGGTGCCAGATACATGGACTCAGGCTGCATACCATGACATGTAGCAGCATCCATCCTTTGTGGGAGAGTGACGTCTCCATATATTATCACAGTACTAACAACATCCTAAGCACACAATCATTTGAGAGTGATTTGTGCACACAGGTTAATGGCAACATGATACTTGATCACCATGTTGCTTCCATTGTAAGGAAAGCCTTCTACATGGCCCACCACATACATTACGGTATGTCATCCAGGGACATGGGGTTTATAACATCCCTGTATTTCCCCCTAAGAAGACCCAATAGTGAGTATAATGCACCTTTTGTCATGTACCTTGCAAAGCACATGCAGCAGCTGGGTAGATCTCAGAAGGTCCTCACCGGAGAATACCGGGGTCTCAAACATCTACCATATACAGATAGGCTATAAGCCCATCCCTCTGCCACTGTCATACAGACTCCACAGAGGTGACCTCTGTCTGACATACAAAGCAATTACTGACTACACATTGATGGGACTTACGCACAATTGCAAATCAAGCTCCACTCTATTAACCCACAACCATACCCTCATCCTGGTCTGTGACATCAACAGGACTTGTTGGCATGTCAGATGTGTGTCCCACACACTCACCCAGCTGTGAAATAAACACCCTGTCCACATCGGGTAGAGTACCTATTTGCACCTTTTCAAGAGAAACCTGGATGAATGGATGGTTAACAGGACATATAGCCTTGGGATAGCATCTGTCCCTGTTAGAATATGGCAACGGGTGCTGACTTGCATACGCATGGGCTAAACTCTGGGCTAGGCTTATGAGGGCCTTAGGGCCAATAGCCTAGAAACCTTATATGATTCTAGGTATACCACTTATGGCCCTGTGTGCTCTGATGGACTGTGTTGTTATGTGTCCACACCCATCACTTCCATCTACTATGGTGTGTCCCCTATGGGCAACATACCGGTTCCATGTCATACAGCCACCATCTGACAAGTAGATGAGTGATACTAAAGGTGTATGGGGACAATCCAGCCACATGTGTACAACATAATTACAGACAACACTGGAAACATGTTGTAGGGTATCCACCTTGTGGGTGTCCAACATCCGCAGTACACAGATGTTTGCAGAATGTTTACATTTGCCTGATATACATGCCAGACAAATGTGGATATCTCTAAAACAGTTGGATAATATGTAATGGTTGTTTCCAGACTGTGGGGAATCTGGCTATCACATGCCAGACACCTCAGCAAACAGTTATGGTACTTTAATATCTGGTACTGTATTCATTCCCTTACATTGCATGCTCAACATGTACACTCTGCTGCTGAGATGGAGCCTGCGACCCCACTACTGCTGGCTATAACCTGCTGTCCTGCTGTAGGGGTCTACAGGTATGCTAGCCATAGCTCTCAGGTGATGATATACAATGTTGAGTACACAGTGACCTAGTCAGAGTACAACAGGAACAGTCAAAGACACCTGGGCAATGTTTGAACTATGCCCATGTGATATTCACAGACTGAGAGGAGCAGACTGACAGTACATCATGTTATATGCCAGCTGTATCCACCACTACTGACTGTCACTATTGTCTAATACACAATCCAGTAGCATTCGTACATGAGCTGACCATTGCTTGGGGGACTCAGGAGCCAAAGCTTTGATCCATGTCACAGCAGACAGAGCCAAAAGGGAAACCTGTAGCTGCTTAACAGCTGATTAACAACAACCTGTAATTTCAAGATATTTACCACAGACCTCAATTGGTGTAATCCCTATTTCCCATGACTGCATCCCCCCAGCTGCATCCAATTGCATGGGAAATACTATTACATACCTGGTATAGTGCTGTACTACTGTATGTGCTAATATCCTGTGGTAGAATGCTATGATACCACAGTCTGTCATCATAGAGAAAGTAACAGACCTGTGTATCATAGGCAGCAGCTAGTCTTTTGTAGGTAATGCTCACAAACAGCTGTTTGTCTGTGCACCAATCTGTGGCTCAGACTTGCTAATTGCATCCAGAACAACTGGGTTGCATTTTCATTAGGTAAAATCATGGCAACACAGTGCTGTATTTGAGGACTTCATGTAAGCCTTGGCCTTTTTCCTGGCCTGTGAGAAGGAGATTATCAAGGTGTGGGGACTACAGCATCACAGAGGGTAGGTTGAAATACTGTCCACTGTTTGGATTTATGTGGTATGTACACAAATTTGCTTGCTATGTTTGGCCATTGTGAACAGACTTTCTGATTATATGACAGTTTACTATTTGACAATGTGGGTTGAGGTCAGTAAGGAGACAGACAGATGTGAGTGTCATACATCATTTGCATCAGAATGTGCATGTTGCTGCAGTAGCCACTGGTCTATCGGCTGTGCTTGTTTGTAGGAGATGACTTTGACACATTCCCCTGTCACTTGGCCATTCCCCCCACCCTTTCTCTATGGGTGTTGTGTGGATTCCCTGTTGTAGGTATTTGGGAGGTATGTTAGGTCTGTAGCAGGTAGCTGAACATACTGATGCATATGTTGCAGACTGCAGCTGCTGCATTCTTCCCAGGAGTCATACTGGTTATTGCAATTATACTGTGGGACAGCAAGCTCTATATGCGAGTGAGGGAGCAGTGTCAGCTCTGTTGTCACAGCATAGCCATGGTGAGGGTACCCATAACAGTGCAGGTGAGGCATGTGCCTCTGGTACATATGTTATGTAATAGTGCTGTCCAGAGAGTGGTAGGTGATATTTAGGACACCTATACATATTTGTGAAGTGTGTCCCAACCTACAGGCCATTGAGGTGCTAATATGGGTGGTAGTGACTGCAGTAGCAGCAACCAGTTCTGCTTAAAATTTTACAGCTCAGCCATTTCATTATTTAGATAAGCATGTACATGACATGCAACACACTGGAATGAAAGCCAGAACTGTGGGTGGAAAAATGCTAAGCATGCTAGGAATGTAATAGATTGAGCTACAAATTAAATACTATAGCAGGTGTATTTGCAAGACATGTGCGTGCATACAGTCTGTTACACAGAATTGGCATAAACATGTGTGATTGGATGGGTATGACATGTGACACTAAACTGTCTGTCATGATTTTCTATTCACAGTGTGTACTGACTTGCCAGTATGTCAGCACACAGCATAGGCTGTGTGATAAATTTGCCAAATGAAGGTGGCACAACTGTGGACATTCCGCAACAGTCTGTACAGTTGTCAGCTCTACCTGATATCCTAGGCCTCACATGCATCCATCAACATTTATTTGTCTGTGAATTGGTTTGGGGTCTGTATTACAGTCACATGTATGTTGTCATTTTTCTTATTATATGTACAAGCAGGCAATAAGGATGTGCTTTTGGAAACACTTATTGTACTTCAGAGATGAGTGGCTTAGTGGGCTAAGCTGTAGTGACAGGATCCTAGGCTTGAGATTTGGCAGTGTGATCATTTTGCTGATGTGCAGAATAGTGTCAGAAAGATAGAAAGTGGGGTTAAAGCAGTTTTAAGCAGCTTTAAGCAGGTTTGAGTGGGTTTGCGTGATGTGGTGCATTGCTTAGCTTCACTTTAAACCTGAACTATTTCCAAAAAAAGAAAAGAAAAAATGGGTGAGAGGAAAGTGGTGAAATGGGGCAAGCAGGGGTCAAAACAATCTGAAAGGCAGGTAGGGATGTGTAGGAAAGGACCATAGGTCTCCATTTCTTCTACAGCAACAGCTGTGCAGGTTGTGGACAATTTGGAATTTGGAGCATCGCATCCCAGAAGGAGGGGTGTGGGTGACATAACTTTGCTGGTTAGTTGCTGTAATGATTGATTGTGGGCAATGTAGGTGTGGGTGAAATGGAGAGCTATGTATGGGTGATATTTTTGTGGTGCGATATATGTCCATTTCTTTAAATGAGAGACTGGAATGTTGGGCAAGGGATATAGATACGTGTAGAGAGGTAAGCTGGGTAGGAGAGGTAGCATTTGCAAACAGACAAGAAAAACAAGAGAGCAGACAGGGTTGGTGTATGAGACATGAGCGGGCTAAATACCTTGGATGGGGAGGGTGTTGTGAAATCGGAGAACCAAGTGCTCCCAGACAGCAACAGTGGGACTGAACTTCCCACCCATTGGCAGTCTCTACTGTTCCTTCATGGCCCTGAAAGTGGTTGTGCTGGTGGCTGGGCAGTGGAGCCAGCCTGCCACTCCAGCTTGCCCAGTCTGCCCTCAATCTGGCACAATCAACTGTTCAAATCACGCTGGACAATCTTGCGTACCATCCCTGGAAGCTGTCACTGGGTGACCACTCCCTCTCTGTACCTGCTCCCAGGGGAGGAACGGGCCCCATCCCCTGAGGCACTTGTACCCATAGATGGTGCAGGACCAGCAGAGGGGGCAGCTCCAGGTTGGGTCTCAGACATGCTGAGACCCAGTGCCACAGCTCCACAGGAACCGACCTATCCAGTCAAGCTACGGTGTTGAGGTTTTTCAAAGTGTATAAGTTAGTAATGAAGAGAACATGTGGTTAGTTGTAACAGCATGCAGAACAAATCACATAACCCAGTAATGTAACATGCCATAGGATATAGAACACGACAATAATTGGGATAACAGTCAGTATTGTAATAGCATGCCAGTAACAGTTATAGTATAAGGCCAAAAACATAGGTAATTCAACAAGGTATGCTAGTATGCAACCATTGTAATACATAACAATAATAAAACACAAGGCCCAGCATAATGTTTTGTGAGCAACATATGTCAAAAGTAAACCATACCCGATGTATAAGAATAATAAATTATGATACAGATAAAGGGTGGGTGGGAGACAGAAAATCATGCCATTACTACCAGTATAGGCTATATTGTTTACAAAATAACTCTTCTATCCTCTACAGGTCTGCCTTTACTTTATGTATACAAGTGCTCTATAGCTTTCTGTAGCATCTACATACATCTCAAGCTATCCGCATGGGACAGTATGGGCCAAGCTGAAACACCTACAGGTACACAACTACAGGGACTATTGCAGTTCAGGGGAACATATGTGACTAGCAAGGAGTACTGTGGACTGATGTAGTGTAACTGTGCTATTCAGATAAATCAAGTGGCTTTTAAATCTGTGTCCCAGAGATTTGGCAAGGGTTGTCACAGTCTGTGAGAGTGTGAGACTTGAGAGACATGTATCATGCACAGTACAGAGTGTTTATGCTTATCATGGCATCCTTGACAGGCATGGGGTTAGACTATCAGCAGACATTCACAGGCACACCAGGCATACATTTGTACCAAGATTAAACACTTTTATTTGTTTTGATAAGTTGTATTACTATTGTACATGTTGACTGTTTATTTACTGCAGTCCTATCACCTTGCTGAACTTTGCTGTTAACACTCTGGTACTTCTGGACACACAAATTAGTAACCCATTTGAACAAATAATAGAGCCATTTATTTACCTATAATTCCTGTGGGGAAAATGTCTGTTAACAATGCATAACAATTTCTATTAGTATTTAATAGCAGTTGTCCCTGGATTTGAACCCCAGTCTGTGTGTGACAAAAGACATTTCATACCTAATGTTTATCATGCTGAGCTACTAAGTCATTGTTTAACACTGATTGACTAATGTATGCCTAGAGCTCACCGGGTAAGAAATTGTGACCTGGTAACAGAGGGAGAGTGTCATACAAAACTGTAGTGACACTTGAACACACATGCATGAGATCCATGCATGACGGTGATAGTATGTGAACTTTGTATTAACGCATGGACTGCAGGTATCCACATTTAACCCCTAGTGGATGGTAATATATGTTATGTGTACAAACTATACTGGGGTGTTGGGTTGCTTGCCTGACCCATATACAGATGCAGATGGTATATTTGCAGTCTACAGCTATTACAGTATCATACTTGCCTGCAGCAGCATAACTAAGTTCAGGAATGCATATAGCTGAAATGCAATCGTTAACACAAGACAATCCTGAGAGAAACACACTATAATACCTTAGCCATTTGTAGTCTATGTTCAGATCTTAGTGCAGAATAAATATCATAATGGATTATATCTTGTAGTACAACTCCACATCTACACTTTAGCAAAACATTTCTTTATCGACTAACCTTCAGTCACTTCATGTTATTATTCCCATGTTTACTTCACTGCACTTGTAATACTCGATTTCTTGATCAACAGCACAAAATACACACACCATTTGACAAAACTCAACTTTATTCATGGTGACATGAAACAGTGATTGGTATACATGTAACAGTCTTTATTGATGAACACTTTAAATAATGCAGGCATTGAATGACAGCTGTTATTCCACAAACGTATGCAGTACTAACTTTATTCCCTTGACAATTCTGAATGCAGTTGTACTTTATTTCCTTACAATTATGAATGCAGTTGATATATTCCCTTAACATGTATGAATGCAGTTGTAATTTATTACCATAACATTATTATTAATATAGTATAAACTTTTTATTTCCTTAGTATTATTAATGCAGTGGTAACTTTCTTTCCTTAACATTATCAGGTTTCATGTTCCCATCTATATTGGACTGTACCTGGCATTACTCATTTATTTCAGTCCAGGTCTATGACCACATTCATTGCAGTACACTCAAAACAGAATATACTTACTGGCAGTTACTACTGTACTCTTTCTTATTTCTATTACTATAGATTGCAAGATATATCTGTACTCACCACACTCTCAGTGCAACCTGGCCAGGTGCCCTGCATGGGCCTCCAGGTTGGGAGCTCTCTCCTCTGCAGCTGTGGGGAAAGAATAACACCATTATGCGTACCTGTCCATCACATATTCATACTAGCATTTGGCAAAACAATCTATCAATACTTCCAAACTTGTGGGGCATTCACATTTCTAGTGCCCTGGACCCAGGTGTCCAGAAGTCCCCTCTTCCTGCACTTCAGGTGATCATAATGGTGACACACCTGCTCACATGTATGAGGGATACCAGTTTCACTGGAGAGGTCATGCACCAGCTGGTCTCAAGCCTCTGCCTTGTTCTCTGATCCCTGGAACTGTCCCTGCAGCAGCTGGACATCATGGTCTTTAACAAGGAGTCCAACCATGACCCTGGATTCCAGAATGCCCCACCTCTGTGCCCAGAAATACACACCTTCTCCAACTCCTGCCATAGTCTCTGCCAAGATCAAACTCCAACAGATACTGGCTGTATTCCCGCCTGTTTCTCATAAATTAAGCTGTTCCCCCTTTGCCACCATTGGGCGATTTTTAAAAATCCAGAGCTTTGCTTAGCACTATGCAAACTCACTGTGCTCAGCCGAACTGGCAATTCTTAGCAAGGTTTAACAGTGTGCAAACCAGCTTAGATGATCTAAGCACTGCTTAAACAGGGATTGCTTAGCAGTGCCCAAACCAACTAAGCATAGCTGTGTGTTGCTAAGTACTGCTAAAATGGGTCCTGTTTAAGCACTGCTTGGCTTGGCGTAGCAGTGCTTAGAAGAGCTTAGCTAAGGGCAAACCACATTTCAATAAGAAAACATAAAAAAAGAAATAAAACAAAATAAGACTAATATGAAATTATTTATTCATGACTACTGTTTTATTATTCTGTGTATGTATTGCACTTCTATATTTCCTTACCTTCTGTATTTTAATTTTTTATCTTGGATTGTGTATTTTTAATATTGTGGACCTGTGTGTAACTGGATTTTTTTCTCCTCGGGTCTCCGTTAAAAATGGGCTTCTAGCCCAGCTGGACTAACCCGGTTAACAAATGTCAATACATACATAGTTAATAAAATAAAAAATATATGACATATTGCTATCAAATGTAAAAAGCTGAATGATTTGTTGGTGTACTCGAACCGTACACCTACTGCATACAGGGCCATGACTCTAACCATTCAGCTATGAGGATATGTTAGAAAATGCTATACATTTCTATATATCTCTCCATTATGTTTAAGTACCGCTAAGCACCACACTGAGATGTGCAAGCCGGCTTAGCTATGTTGAAACATGATCATTGAGGTTAAAATTAAAAGTACCCAGTTTCTATTTTAAGATGTCTGGCACATATGTGTAGCTAAGCATCATGCTGCACAAACACAAGAAAAAAAAAAGAAAAAAAAAAGAAAATAACATATTGTATATTTATATTTCAGTGCCATCTGGCACTTTAACAGTACAGGGGGTGTGTTACTCATTTGAGTAACACACTCCCTACACTGATTCTGTAACCATGTTGCACAGCTCTCTCTCAGCAGTGTGCCTTCATTAATATGCAAGGTGCTCTGCCAAGGGGGAGGTGCAGCCACAATACACTCCTTGTTAGCTTCCCACTATTCCTACATGGCGTTTATTAAATCCCCACCTAAATCTTTATCTTGACTTGAGAAAAATCTTACTATAACTGAATTTGGTGAAGGTGCTTTTTTTAATTAGCTGGAAAGTGATCTGTGTGCCCTTTCAATGCCAAAAATAAGAATATTCAGGCAGGCTCAAAGTTTTAGGCAGCTAGGTATTAAGGAATTGAATCATCTCCTTTTTCAGGAATCCCATAAATCCTGATGTTATTCCTTCTTAATAGGTTCATAGATTAGTACTAAGCTAACTGCCCTTGCAAGCCATTTTAAGCTTAGCCAATTATCCCTTGTGAGATTCAAACCCTGCACCGTGTGTTTGTAAGACAAACACCTTAACCATTAGGCCACCCTCCCAATCTGCTCTCTATGTCTTCATTTTGTCCTGAAATAAGTTGTGTTTCTTTTTTTCACAAGAAATTCAGTGTTATTCCCATTTTCAAGTAATCTTCCATCAAGATCAGACATTGCCTCTTCTATACTCAAGATTTGTGATGATTGTTGTTTAAGAGATTCACTTGGCACTTCAACTTGTTTTTTACATTCCTCCTTAAAATTGTCTATTTTGCTTTCTAAAGTATCTGTCTTTACAGATAACTCATTGGTGTTACTTAGAATAGCTTGCATGTCTTTTTTCATTGTACTGTCCTGTACACTGGGTTTAATTAGTTCTTTCTAGCTTTCTTGACAGTGAAAAGAAATTGAACGAGTTTCAAACTTGTTATTTTGTAGTAAATCTTTTAGTATATGTTCAACTTAAATCCATCAAGGTTTGAAACATTCCATTCTGTTTTTTTAAGTAAAAATCCTATCAGATATGTTAAAATGAAGCAGAGCTAAAAAATAGTGCTGTTAACTGCTCACCATATTGGCCATGCTCCCCTGATACCATCATGTTGACTTTATAAGTGTGTTTAAACTGTATGAGATATAGTGTGCCTTGCAAAAATAATTTAATAGGAAAAATGTGAATATCACAAGTGTCTGTCATGGGAGTATAAATGATGCTGATAAAACTATGTATTACAATAAATCTGTCAGGGAGATTACTAATTTGAGTACAAATAAAGATATTAAGTTGGTGATATGAATATGTTAATATTTAATTCTACTATTACTAAGGTAACTAGGGAATGTATTAATAATACAAGGCGAGAAAGCTTTACTGTTTCATTGAATTGTATTAGGGTATAGAAGGAGATTGTTATAAATTCGAGATACATTGATCTGACGTGACACATTTTAGTCATCAAGGTAACATCCTTTTATTAAGTAATGTAACGAGGCTTGTTAAGAGTCTTTTTCTATAGAAGATAATGAAGTTACCACTCCAGTCTAAAATAATAGACATGTTAATATGTCATATTTGCAATGCATGCAGTTTGAACAATAAATTCCAGAACTGTGAAGTAAAATTTGGATGTAATAAATACAAAGTTACCTTGGTAACAGAAACATATTTTTCAGAGAATAATAAACCCCTGTTGCTACCATTTTATAAAGGGTATCACAACTTTTAAAACTTCTAAAAATGGACAAGGATGATCTTGCTTTGTTAATGTGAAGTTTCTCACAATTGCTCTTCATATTAGCCCATTGTCTAAAATAATTGCTTTAAACATATAATTGAAAACTAAATATTTGAAGGTCTGTTCTCTTTACAGACCTCCAAACCAATATAGGAATTTAAGGGATTCAGTGAAACCCTGTCTACATATTTACTAAAATATTATGATATAGGTGCAGGTGACCTTAATGAATTTAAGGAAAAATATACTGATTCTACAGGTTGCTCTGGTGTTATGAATGAACTAGGCAAGGTCAATAAGGAACTATGGTATACTTGGTTAATGAACCAAACAGGAAGAATCAAATTGTGGATGTTTTTTGGATTAAGGATACTAAAACATTTAAGGAATGCTCAAGAGATGTGGAATTATCAGGCTGCCATAGTCTTAGTGTGTCTTAGAGTTATTTGTCTAGTAAAGTTGATGTCCCACAGGATATATCAAGATATATGAGGGATATTTATAGGATTGACTCTGCTAACTTACCCAAAGAAATAACAACTTGGATCTAAGAAGAAATAATTTGCCTTAAAAGTAGAGAAGATAGATAGATAGCAGACTTTTTATGACTATACCCATTTTTTGATTAAGAAATATGTATCCAATGTGTTTAATAACATGGAACATAGTCAATTCCCCTGGTAAACTGCAATATTGAGTAGGACAAGAAAAAGAAAGAACTATAACTGGAAGCAATTAAAAAAATACTCCTAGTGCTAAAAGTAGGGGAATATATTTAAGGGCCTATTTATTTATAGACGTGAGTATGACAAAATATCTCACAATATGTACAACACACAATAAAAATATAACTAAATAAATAAATATAACACTTATGACCATATAGGAAAGAGTCTCTTTCCAGATTCCATGTAACAGTAGGCAATAGTCCAGGTATTGACCCTGATTTACAGATTTTATTTTGATGAATTTACACAGTGTTTTGGTAAGAGGAGTGGAGTGGCTTTGAAAATTCACTTTAACAGAGATGATACTTGTACTTTAATAAAGAATGTTATCATGGGTAATGCTCTAAAGCTGATGCAATTATACATAGCTTCTGGTCCAGATGTGCTAAATAACTGTGTTTTAAAATATAATGCAATTTAAAACTCCCCATTTGTTTATTGTTTTTTTTTCCACATAAGTTTGGAAAGGGACCGTTGTATTTCCTTCATCTAACGGGGGGTGCATTTTCAGTGGGTGATTTCAGGGAGTTAATTTTAACTTGTATTTTAGGTAAATTATTTGAATGATTTTTAATAGATCTAATATCTGAGACATTGATCCATTATCAAGACCTACACCAACATGGTTTTATAGCAGACTAGTTGTATCTTATAAATCTTGCTGTTATTATTTTTTTTATAAATTGTTCCAAGAAGTGTTTAATGCCAGCTTGCCATTGGATGTGGTTTATACTGATTTGGCAAAAGCCTTTGATACTGTACAGTATCATGAGATCATGCAACTTACAGTAGAAAGAAGATAAATAATTATGAGGTTAGATGGATGAGTAACTGTTTTTTTTTGAAAACAGTATCAAGTAAGACTTGGTCCTATTAGTTACTAAATTTAAGGTGTTTCTTACATGTATTCCTAGGGGTTTCTGCTTTGAAACCAATGATTTCTCTGTCTTTATTTCTATTTTTCCTCAGTCTAAGAAAATATGATTTCACTCTTTTTAATTTTCCAAGCCTTTTAGGTTTCTAATACCATGATGGGAATCGGCCTTATTCCTAAGTCAAAGTATGATTAAAGTTCATGAGATTAGTATTGTTTCAGTCTTTGATATTAGACAGAAGTGCTCTTTGCAGCACTTGCAATGTGCACAGTATCGACTCCTTCTGCAATTCTTATGGAGTTACATGTATTGGTAACACATCTAAGTACAACTGTAAATTCTTTTTTATAACACCCGGTGATCCTACTACTATTGGAACTATCTAGGTATCCTCCTTCTACATTGCCCTAATTTCATCCGGCAAATCATAGTATTTTATAACTGTGTGTCTCTCTGTGTATAACACACTGTAGTAACTGGGTATAGCAATTTCAATGATCAGTGTTACTTTTGTCTTCTTTTTGTGGACTACTGTAGCTGGTTTACTCATGTCTATTTTTTGAACTGTTGGTAATGATTGATATAAACTTCATTATTTTCTATAATACTTTGTGGCCATTTTCCAATGTTTTTCAGCTTCTTGAATATTATAATGTTTGCACAATCCACAGTACAACTGTCCTGCCACATTATTATGCCTTTCAGTATACAACCATTCTGTTATTACTATATCACAATCATAAATAAGATGAGCAACTGTTTCCAATTCTGTTTTACAAAACCTTCATTTGTCTGTTTCTCCCATGTGTTCAATGGACTTTGTAAACCAACATTTACACAGTCCACAGTCTTCAACTGCCCATATTAATCTTTCATCTTTTGGTTTAAATTCATCTCTCCTTAACCACTCTTGCATTTGACACTGATCAACATGAGTTTGTTCCAAGAGTTTTCTATACTTGCAACTATATATATGCATTTTTTTAATTTCTTCCCTTCTCATCTGATCCATCATCTTATATTATTTCTTTTGTTTTTTTTTTGGCACATTCAGTTGCTGCCTGATTTTTATTTACTTCTGGTTTGATTTGCATTCCTGCTTGACACCAACATGCTTCTGCTAAACTAAGCAGGGACTTATTCTCATCATGTTTTTAAACTTTAACTACACGTGGGTCTTGTGCAGTTAGCAGATATGTATGCAGTCTTAAAATTGCAGATCTATACATGTAATCAATTTTGAGGAGGCCCATGCTTCCTTCAGAATGGAGAATATATGGTCACTTGATAAGCATGAAGCATACTTCTTGTTTTCCTGTCCAAATGATCCAACACCTTTTGGGCCCAGTAAATTACTCTAGAACTGTAAGATAGGGCAGGAAGAGCAAATTGGTTTATAGCTTGGACTCTGTTCCTAGATGTTAGAGCTATTTTCAGTATTAATTTTAGTCCTTTAAAATATTCCTTACTAAGTTTTATTCACATTTGTTCATGTTTTCTTCTTGTTCCTTCATCAATTCCCAAATATGTATACACCCCCGCTTGCTTTAGTTCATTTATATCACATTCTTTTCATAGGCTGATATTTTCTTGGTGCTGCAGCTTTCCTGCTTTAAAAGTTGCTTTTGCACATTTATCAAAGGGTAAATGGCATTCATATATCAACTGAAAGTTTTGGCCACCTGCAGTTGTGCTTTAAATTCATCAGCCAATGAACTATATATATTTATTTATCCACAAATACAAGATGAGAAGTCTTTACAAGTTGTTGTGTTCTGGGAGCCAAATTATATTAATGACCTAATCTGTTATGTAGACAGCTAAATTAGTTAAAAGCAAGACAAAAGAGCAGCAGTGACAAAGAGTCATATTGGAAGACCCCCCCCCCCTTTGCATTTTTATCCCTGGAATTATCATTTGTCCTTTATCATGGCTTAACTGAATAGTGGTCACTAGAATGTAATTGATCAGGGGATGGTGTATGCCATGCATTTAAGCACTATTTTATCCATGAATATGGTATAATGACACATTTTTTGTAGTCTATCTATGCCATACTTAGATTCCTCCCCCTTTTGCAGTTTACAGTTATGACTTTATTTGACAACAAATGATCCTTTGTTCCATATTATGTTCTTTTGTTACCCTTTTGTTCTGTTGCTATTATTGAGTTGTCTTCTAAATAACTATAAACTCTGCTGGCATCACTTCCAGTGTATATCGTATACAACATTGTTTGAAGGCAAAATATTGGTCTACAATTTTTAGGCTAGCTTGCAGGTTCACTTATAAGTAGCAGTATTGTTTTTTCTGTTGTTAACCAGGATGATGTCTGTTCAGGATATACTTAGAAATAGTTTTTTTCTCATGGGTAAGTCTTCATGTAAAGATGTTAAAGGACAACTGCACCCACAGATTAAAAAAAAAACATGTTTATTTCATCATGGTTTAGTGCTTCCTACATTTTAACACCATTCTCTGGGTCTATTTAGAGCTTTTTAGATATTTTTATACACAATTTCTGACACTGACCACATGGGGTCTGGCATCTTGAAATAATTCTGACTGTTTAGTCAGCCTCTAAGTATCCCAGAATGCATTATTTGTCTCCAAAAAAATTGCATCAGATCTGTCACGTTTCCTCTAAAGCTCCTGCAGTCCACTGTTTTTACAGGCATTCGCTGCTGTGTTATAGTCATCTGTTTTTGGTTAAAATGTTATCCTTTTTCAATGACTACTTCAAACACAAGCAGTGCAACTGCTACAGAACAGAATTGAAAAGTGCATTTTATTGCTCTTTCTTCTTAGAAATGCTAACTTGATTTCTTTTGTGAAGGCTGAAATCTAGTTCTTCAAGGTATCTCCCCTCTCCCTTCACACCCACCTTCCCTAGCTGTCAAAGAGCTAAGAGTAATTTGACCCATTATCTGCTTGTGATTGACAGCTCACAGCAGGTGACTAGACTAATGTACTGTTTTCTTGTCAGCCTTTCCTTCCTTACAATGGGAGATTTTTTTTGTTGCACTTCTCCTGTCAAATTTAGAACCAAGCTCCATAGCACTGGGAATAATCACTGTTTTACAAAGCATCAAACTCCCACTTATTTTCCTTCCTGTTTGGTTAAATAGCTAACAAATGATGTGCTATAAACACAAAATATTTCACAGACTTGCATGACAGCACCCACATGCTTTTTTAAAGTGGTAATTCAAGAAAATTACGGTATTGCATACTTCTTGTAATCTGATGTTGTGTTGTCGATTAATTGTGACAGAGATCTGCTTCTTATGTAAAAACATGCAATTAATGTCTACTCATGGTCATTGCAAATTTATGCTCTTAGTTTTTGCAGCTGTTACTGTGCTTCTTCCAGTACTTTGTGGCATATCGGTAGGGCTCTTCAGAAAAGTGAGATTATAGTTTGACATTTTTGCTAGGTTAAGAGTGGGCTGAGCAAGGCAGCTCTGACATCACAATGTGGGAGGTCCACTGGCTCTTCTATACAGCATGCAAATCAGGTGGGGATTACATCACTTTGGGGGAGGAAACATTCAGTAGCTAGAGCAAGAGCTCTGGCAGATGTGACATCATCATTTCAGAGCCAGCTAGGTTTTTCAACTTGGTTTTCAAAGTGAAAGTAAAGCAGTATGGAAAGGTAGGAAGCCTTACAGGGAAAACAGTTGAGTGAATTAATTTTTAAAGCTGCATGGGTGATTTTTCAAGGCTGTATCAATGAACAGGGACTAAAAAAGACAGCAGGATGAGCAATCTGCTTTAATATCCTGTTGTTGTCCTTTAATACTTTTATCCAGAAGTTAGGTGGTGTATCTGGGCTTGAGGTTTTCCATTTAGGAGGTTTTCTTAACTTTGTTTCAATTTCTCTGACTGTTACTAATATTTCATTTCATATCCTGTACATTTAAACTTCTTATTCTTTCTTTTATTTCTAACCATTCAGCATCCTTTGTTATGTTATACAGCATCTTCACAGATATTTCTGCAAAAAGTATCTATTTCTTCTTTTTTGGTGGCATTTAAAATCCTTTTGCCTTATGTCCAGTTCTCTATAAAATGTTTTGATGCCATCAATAAATTGCTTATTTTGTACTTTTCCTTTATATTTATCAGCATATCTTCTAAGTTGTTTTGCTTGTGTTGGTATTTTTAGTTTATTATTTACAATAGTTTATGATAGATCCTAATCTGGTCTGATTAGTGCATTGCTTTTATCACATCTATATTTCTGAGTATTTTTGTTGCTCTCTTCCCACTGTTATACTCTTCTAACAGTGACACTTTTTGTTTTCATTGCTTTATAGTTTTCTGTATTCGATACTTCCATTACGGCATTTGATTTCTCCATTTCCTTTCCCTTACTGCCTGTTTTTTTTTTATTTTGGTAAGACTTTATCTCTTATTAATTTAGCTTGCCAGTAATGTATCTATTTATTTCTGTTATATCACATGAATTTTTATGAACAATCCTAATCGATGTGTTCATTTGTTCTACCAAACTTCTAACTTTTGGGGTTTTATTATCTTTCCGTAGTCTGTTTCTTTCATTAATCTCAGTACATCTGTCCATCTCTATTAAATCAAGCAACTCTTTTCTCAGATCATTTTCTTCTAAACTGAAGACACATCCTTTGTCTCTATTTCCTGTGGGCATGTTAAAAGTTCCAGAGCATCTTCCTGTGCCACATTCTCTTAAGTTTCATCCTGTGTCATCAATTATTCTTTCATATGGGAACTCACTGGCCTATCACTTCACAACATTGACTGCATCAGAGCTGCTACAGTTTCCTGTTCTTTCCCTTGTTATGCAACTCCAACTGAACTTTTGTACTGGTTTTCTATGGAAGGCTCTAAAGTATCTCTATATGGAAGGTATCTTTATATGGCAACTGATTGGATGTTTTCTGCTCCACTGTTTTTTCCTTAATTTAAAGATCCATTACTCTATCCTGCTGTGGTGTTATCAGAGTAAGATTTTCTACACTGAATCCTTCACTTTGCAGGTAATCCATAACTTCAGCTTCTATTTCTTTAACTTCTCCATTACTGATCCTCTTTTCTACATTTCTTCTTTGTTTTCTTATTTTTGTATCACGATAATTGTCCATATCTGGAAGCCTTTGCCTGTATTTCTCTTCAAATATGTTTGGTTCTGCTCTTTTTGTATTGATTAGTTTTGATTTCTCCTTTGGATAAATATTGCACCATATTAAATCTCTTTTTCTTTCCTATGTCCATATTTTGTCTTCAGATGTCTACTGCTGCTCCTATTTCTCCTTACTTGGGAGACTCGTTCTATCATGCTGTGATATAACCTGTGTTAGAATTTCTAAACTAAATCCGTCACTTCACAGGTATGCCATTACATCAGCTTCTATTTTTTCACTTCTACTTTACTAATCTTGTGTTCTGTGTTTCCTCTTGTGATCTTATTTTTTGTATTATGGAATTTTCCAAATCAGGATGTCTTTGTCTGTATTTCGCTTTGAATATCTTTGGAGCTACTTTTTTGTACTGATTAATGTGGCTTTCTCCTTTGCATAAATATTGGATTATGTAATGTTTTTCATAAATCTATTGTATTAAAGAACACAAATTTACATTTGAAGCTTTTGGCAGTTTTTCTTGTGTAAGTATTTTCTTTCCTCTAATTTCTCTCTTAATCTTTTTGTATATCCTCTGTCTAAAAATTATTGGCTTCTTGCATAATGTTAACAATATATAATTTATTTTTATCCCCAATAGTCAGCTCTATTATCTTTATGGCTCTTTTTTGGCCAATTAGTTTTTGTGATTTTTGTGGGCTACTACATCCTTCTACAAGGGGTGATCCTCTCCCTGAGCCTGGCTTGGACCAATTTAGAAATATTTCTGCTTCTTGAGAATTCTACACTGTCATTTTTTTTCAATCCTGGCACCAGTATGCCTACCAGGATTGGACATTTGTTTTTTTATCCTGGGTCTTGTGCACCCAGCTAGCTTTTTGATTTTTAACCTACCTCAGTCCATGATATAGGCTACATAAACTATAGTCTATATATCAGTGTAATCTTGGTGAGGTTTTGTGAAAATCAGGGTGCACCTTGTGAAAGTACTCACCAAGACCTGAGGATGAATTTAATTCTAGCAAAACTACTCTTCTTTGCTTGCCAATCTATTTGGGTAAGTAAGTATGCAGATGATGGCAAAACTGTCTCAGTATTAGTATCAGTGAATGATCAATGTAATATGCAAAGATATATGAACATTATAAAGCAAAACTAAGTGGTGGTTAGACCCATTATAGAAGATAGTATATCCATTCATAGTTTTTTTCACTCTCAGATAGTTAGACTGGAGATTATCCAATGGTACTATACTAAGTAAATGATCATGTAAAATATATGTGCTATAATAAAATAATAGATGAGTAGGTTAGAGAAACTGGTGTTTACTACATAATAAAACAATTCTGAAAATAACAGAGAACTGCAAAACGTGCCATCATGCAATAAAACATTTTTGCAAGCCTCCTGCAGCCTACAATGTGGTGGATTGCATCCCTGACAACCCCTGCCACATATATTACTAACTTGGAGATTGATGTGCCTTATTAAAATGTGAATTCTGCAATATATAGTAATTTTAGACCTTCCCCCGGATTTACTATTCCTTCATGCAGGACTAGCTTAGTCCTGCATGGAGGCGGCCGTTTAGGAGCAGGATGGCAGCGCACCATGCATATTAATGAGGAACGCCGCCTGAGCTCCTATTCTTACATGGAGCATGCAAGAGTGCAGGGGGCATGTCTGAGAGCAGAGATCTCAGAATATACACATCCCTGCAATGAAGAACAGCAGAAAAGGTTAAGAAATGAGAAAGACCGCTCATAGGTGTCTGCATATCCCCACCAACAGTCCCCCTCATGTACAACAGCAAGTATACAGAAATAAAATGAACAAACCCTTTTTTTTAAAGTCCGATTAAAGCTAACCGTAGGTGCGTGAGTGTGCCCATGGCTTAGCTACGGTTAATGCAGCTTAAATGGCTGAAGAGGATAAAAAGAAAGATATATGCAAAGGAAGCAGCATAGCAATAGTGTAGTGGGCAGAGTATTCACCTTACAAGCAGGTATTCCTGGTTCAGGTCCCACTACAGCACATTCCATTTTCCATGGCAAAGCATGTTATGAGTAATATTTATGTTGCGTAACCCACTAAATAACATATACTTATAAAGTGGAGTACTGCAGTAAATGCACATGTGAGGTGTCAGTATCATAATGAACAAAACACTAGTAAGCAGGTTTAAGCACCAATAAGCAGTAGTAAGCATATTTAAGCACTAGTAAGTGGGTTTAAGCCTGTTAGCATGGGAGTAAGCAATGCACACACAGGTTAAATAATTTTGAAGCTAACTCTCTGTAAGCATATGTAACCGGAGGTTAGCACTGCTTACCTTCATGCAAACTCATGCACAAATGCTCAAACATGCCCTAATCACTCTGTATCCAACGGCCCTTGTTCTGCCCATCAACAAAACAAACAGCCTTGTAGGTCTTGAACCCAGGACCCTATACCCACAGTAGTTAACCACCAAGTCATTACAGAAGTGCATAAGAATGAGGTATCAACAAACAAGTCTTCATCGTAGTAAAATCAAACTGAACCTGTGAAAGGAATCAGTATACAGACATATGTGTCTTAACCCAATGCATAACATAAATATGTGAACTGGAGTACAGCAGTAAGCCCAGACATCATGCATAATTGTAATAGAATGTTGAAGTCCCCAATAAAACACAAGGACCCCCTAAAGTGTACGTGCACATGAATCATGGATGCCAGGCATACATATAAGGTGTAATGAATAATAAATCAATGTTAAAAAGGAAAATATAATACTAAGTCTAATGTAAGCAATGCTAAGCATTGCACAGGCCAGCTTAGGAGATGTAAGCAATGTGTAGGCTGGCTAACTTAGTGTGCCCAGAGATATACCCCTTTAAACAATGCCAACCCTAGGTAAGCAGGTTTGCCCATAGCTTAGCCTTTTCAAAACCAGTCAATCACAGAAAAGTGTGGGAAATCGGCCCTACTTAAACCCAAGAAGCGGGAATACATCTCATAACTGGTTGCAGCTTCCCCTTGCAGGCACCATGTCAAAAAGGGGAGAAGGTGTGTGCTTTCGGGCACAGCACTGATGCATCCAGGAGTCCAGTGTCATGGCAGGACTCCTTGTCAAAGGTCATGACAAGAGACTGCTGCAGGGCCAGTACCAGGGCTCCCAATATAAGGCAGAGGCCTGGGACCATCTCACCCCGTGACCTCACCAGTGTCACTTACATACCCTGAACTGGGGAGCAGGTCAGGCATCACTATGCTGACCTGAAGCAGCATAAGAGGGACCTCTTGGACCAGTGGATCCAAAAGGTTATAGCAGAAGGGGATGTCCCAGCTGTGTGTAAGTATCACCCCACTATGTGTGTAATAATTACCATCTCGTATATATCATGGATAGGTATGGCTAAATATTTCTCTTATGTCCCCCACAGCTGCAAAGGAGTGGGCCATGAACCAGGAGGCCTGCGTCAGTTGCCTGGCGAGGTTGCGAAGCAAGGCCGGTCATTAATACTCATGCATTTACTGTCATAGGAAATAACACTAAAAGTATTAGTAAATTAATTGCCTGTATAAAACCTATATTGTTCAAGGCAAGTACTGCATGCACTGGAGAATATGGCAGGAAGAGTCTTATATAGTTTGTATGTAAATAAAGCATAAGAGTCTGACAACAAAGTTTTAACTGCTGGACTGCATGTGCATACTCTGGTATCATATGGTAATGTAGATTTGCAATCATGTAATAGTACTGTTGTATTAAGCACTGTTACTCACACAGTGCACCATAAATAGAATGTGTAGGAATGCCTGTATATGATTGGTGTAATCCCCAGAGGCCATTTAGTACAACTGAGAGACACATAGAAAACAGGGGAAAGGCAGACAATAGAACACGAATAGCACAGGCAACTGAGATGTGAATTGTTATATTTTACCTCACACAGCTATGGTTCGAATCCTGGTAGTGCGAGTAGTCTACATAATGAATCATACCCCACAACTGTACTGATATGTCCAAAATGTCCAGTAAAGAGGCCCATATCTGGTGCCTGTCAACCTGTCAACCTGTCCCCCTGTGAAATCAGTGGGATGATCCCAGATGCATAGACATCATACAGGAAATACAACTGATTGACACACATCTATGATAAATAAGCTGGCACACTAGCTACTCCCCAAAACCATATGAGAGTAAGAAGCCACATATGTCCCATTTACACCCCATGTTGTCAAGCTGTGGCCAGAGTGTGTACAGTAACAGAGTGAGATGTATGTGCATAATAATAATGTGTAATCTAGCACTGTGTGTGGCAACATTCAGGTAGTGCTAACAAACAGTTCTCCCACAGGTCTGTCGGATACCAACTCTGTGCCCAGAAATACAAGAATGTTACCCTGTACTGGTACTGTTTACATTGGTATTGTATGGCATTGTGACTGATGCAGTTGCTGTGAATAATGAGGTAGTAGTCAGCACTGTTGCCCATACTGTCCTACAAAATATAACTGTCTAGAGCATTGTAATACAAGGTCAGAATGCTATAAGAGTGTTGTAATACAAGGTCAGAATGCTATAGCACAGGAGAATTATAAGACAGAAAGCACATAGAAGATATGCAGCAATATCTATATAGCACACACAACTCTGATGGACAGTCTTTAAGTTGTAGCAGACACAGCCATGGTCTGAATCCTGGGAGTGGAAGTAGGTTGCATACAGAATCATACCCCACAACTGTACAGATAAGACCAGGATGTTCAGTATATGGGCCCATATCCTGCTGCCTTTCCCCCTGCCCCTGGAAAGTCTGTGGGATGATCCCAGATGTTTAGCCAGTCAACAGAGAATACAAGTGATTGTCAAACATCTATGAGAACAAATCTGTCACTGTAGCAACTTCTGAAACTATAAGGAGAGTAATAAGCCAAGTATGTCCTATCTACACCCCCATGTTGTCAAGCTGTGACCAGAGTGTGTATAGTAGCAGAGTGAGATGTATGTGCATAATACTAATGTGTAATCTGGAATGTTGTGTGGCAACAATCAGGTAGTATTAACAATCTTTGCTCCCACAGGTACTCCAGATACAAACACTGTGCCTAGAAATAAAACTCTTCATACCCTGTACTGGTACTGTTTACTCTGGTATTGTAGAGAATAGCGAGTGTTGCAGTTTCTCTGAATAATAAATTATCACTGATCACCATCTCCCACACTGTGCTACATAATATAGCTGTGTAGGAAAGCATGCATATGTGTGTGTCAAGTCAATAAAGGTTGAAGACGGCAATAGTCTAGATATGTCCCGGTATACCTGCATGTGGTCAAGACATGGCCAGAGTCTGTGCAGAAAGAGTTGGATAGCTATGTGCACAACATCAACCTTGAATCTAGGAGTACGTGTAGAAATAGTTAGTGTTAACAAACATTTCCTCCACAGGTATACCAAGTAAGAGGTGCATACTGCAGGTAAAACCAGTTCATGTATAATGATGACAACAGCCATATCACTGTCCAAACTAAGGATGTAGGGTAGTGTAGTAATACTTGTAAGGTACAGATAACAGCACTGATTAGGAAAGTAATGTGGACTACAGGAATATACTAGTTGTTAATTAACATCTTTCTCTCCCCCCTACCATATCTCCAACAATAAACTACATACCCACCCCAACCGGTATGTAATGCCTCCAATGTTCTGATTATGCCATATTGGTTAATAAATATATATTTGTTTCCATGCATGTGCTATATTGAATTATTCCAACATTGGTGGCATGGTGCCATCAAATTACCTGCATGCTGTTGTTATTATAACTGTGGTCCCATATATGCATGTGTTCAGTTTGCTATGCAACTGTTCCATATCTGGTGTCTGGGTTAATGGGAATATCTATGCATGCTGTTATACATAACTCTGAAATGTATTGACTATTACTAACTCACATATGATGATAAAATATAAAAACTACAGCACGTTTGGGAAGGCTGGTCCCAGCAGACTCACCTGTCCCACCTCAGCTGGCCATGGCACCGGGCACCGGCATGTCTGAGGCCCAAACTGGGACCTCCTCATCTGTTGGTCCTGCACCACCTTTGGGTGGAACCACCTCAGGGGATGGAAATTACCCACCCTGGGAGCGGGTGAGAACAGGTATCTGTCACCTGTCGCCAGGTCCAGGTTATGGTGCATAGAGAGCTCAACCAGCAACTTGGTGATCTTCTATGCCAGCTCGAGGGCCGCATGTCACGACTAGAGCATCAGTCTGGCTCTGCAACTCAGCCCCCAGCACAGCCACCATCGGGGCTATGAAGGTGCAGTGGTGAATGCCCATGGGTGGTGACCTTTGTCCCACTGATTCTGCTGGGGAGCTCATGGGCTTCTAATTTCCCAACACCCCTCCCCATCAAAGTGTTTACCCCCCACATGTGTCATATGCTGCCCTTGTATGCATCTTGTTTGTCTTGTCTGTTAACCTACCCAACCTACCTCCCCACATATACCTACTACCCCACCCCAACATCCCACTCTCACCTTAAAAAAAGGGCAATCTGTTCCAAAAAAAAAAAATCACAACATCATAACAAAATATATATGTCCACATGCACTGTTAATGGTGTTGAGAGGCCCCAAACAACATATGTCTTGTATGAATAGATATACCCCCCACAGCCAAACACGTCTGCCCTGCAATACACTACCAAGTGTTGCAGATCCCATAACCAGGACATTACTCGACATGGGCACAAGATGTTAACAGTACTCCATCCCACCTGTATGATGTCAGGCTTGCATCGTTAACATATCATGCAGTACAGTCTGGTTCCCACAGGCAATGTACAATGTGGAAGCTATCAATATCCCTAGGATACATATACACAGACACATATATGCAGATACAGATATCCACACACACACACATACACACACACATATATATATATATATATATATATGTGTATATATATATATATATATATATATATATATATATATATATATATATATATATATATATATATATATATATATATATATATATATATATATATATATATACACACATATATATAGATATATATGTGACTACACATACACACGCAGAGATATGTATAGTAAGAAACATATGTAGAAGGTGCACACAAAAACTGGATACTGTAGGAGCCACCCATACAAATGGCAATCATTGCCTGCAACATATACACACAGAGAGGTCATAGGATATAACACCACACACAGGTTTGCATAAATGGGAGACCTTTATTTGTGTACTATTACAGTTGTATATGCCATGTCATATAGCTGTTAAGACACTACCATCCATATAGAGTAATGCAACTGTGAAACAGTTATACTAATACAGTAGTCTGGAAAGGTTTACAAATGTTGCTTTCCAGGCTGAGCCCTTCAAATAGTACAATAGTAAAGACAGATTGGGCTACAGGATATCAAACAATTAACAGTAAGTAATGCAGATGTATAGTTCAGCATCCTCTGTCTACACTCAGTACACAATCACTAGGTGGCAAAGTCCTTTGGTGACACAATGGGATGTAACTGTTTCATAACAAGGCATAACTGACACCATCACAAACACACTGACAAACAGAACAGTCTGTATGGCAGGAGGCAGTAGGCCTGCTTTAACCCAATTTATGTAATTAATTTAAATATATGTGAATTGTATGGTAATGTGCATCCAGATACCTTAAGGCAGCTCACCCCTGATACCCCCACATGTTGTAACAGCCTAGGTTATTTATGGTACATCCCCCCATAGACGCAGTAATACAGGGCTATATACCACTCTTACATACACTGGCCTATGGAGTGCATAAGGGCACACATGTATTGTGTAGTTGAAGCCCACACATATTATGGCCCCAGCCCCACCATATGTGTGGGGGATACAACAGCAGTGGACTTATGGCAGGAATGGCAGCATGACATACTTACAGCCCACTACAGAACAACCCCTGACAGCATGTCATATGTGCAAAGCTTGGTATGTAGGTGGAGGTCAGAGGCTGGAACACAGGCCCATATGTGGAAAACTGTTGTCATACATTAATTAAGTTTCTGCTGTTACAGGATAGTCTGCAACATACCCTTAGTCAGGGATTTGAGGTTAGAAACATAAATGTATGTAGCCATGTACAGATAGCACTCAACACACACACTGCCAGTGAAATATCTGACACAGGACCTGTGTGGTGGACAGACAAAACATAACAGACACACCTCTGGCAATCAAGAGGATAGGCCCACAGTTGAGAATAATGCCGACAGACTGCATTCCAAGGTAAACTGGTATGTACACACAAACCCTGTATCACCAGTACTATACAAAGCATAACACAACTCTACTCACACTCTGTCTGTAGTTCTGAAACTTCCTACAAATATGTAGCTGGCCTGAGTGTGCAGGTTCTCCAGTAAGAGGTATTGCTACCTGCTGTCTGTAACACTGATGCCCAGACACAGGAAGGATGTCCATCATACAGGAAAGGTAATGGGACCAAGCCCACATGATGTAGGGATTTATAGTAGGTTGTTGCCAGGACAGTGGTAATTGGAAGTACTACACAGCAAGCTGCATGCAATTAGCAAGTGGAGGACACCGATTGGTGCAGAGGCCATCACCTGATCATGTACATCACTTACTAAATCCATGTTGCAAGCTATTCAAAAAAGCTCAATCCATATACTGGAGAGAGACCGAGAGAGAAAGAGAAAGAGAAAGAGAAAAAGAAAAATAAAAAGAAAGAAAGAAAGAAAGAAAGAAAGAAAGAAAGAAAGAAAGAAAGAAAAAAAAAAGCCTAAGGAAAAGTGAAAGCCAAAAGAAGAACAAATCAGTCAAACATCCAGCAAAATATCCAGAACTGACATCATTCCCACAACAGGTATGTGAAGTTTATATGCATGTAATTGAATGTAGTACCTGTTCCATAATAATGGGATAGATGATGTGGAATGATTTATATGTGTCATCAGGTGTTGTTGTGACAATGTTCAACTGAACAACTACTATGGACAATAGTGTCTGTCCCTGTGGGTAGTGGGCCATAGCCATGAACTGTGCAGGTCAGCATTGACTGACAAGATGTAAGCCATCATAGTGTGTGTTGTGTAATGGGAAGTATATATATTATGTGGCCAATAGCTGGTGATTGAAGTAATGCCATTATGAGGGACTCATGGGACCCACAGCCCACCACTTGCAGGATACTCAGGTTAATCTGTAATCTAGCATGCAGGAATGCCATAGGTGTGTAATAGGGTTACCTGCAATTGGGTCCTATATATACCCCCCTAATGTCAGGTCCTGTCCATATGTGGCACCTGTCTGTGTTGTAGCAAGGCAGAACAGTGCAGCTGTGCAGGAAGGTATTGTGAGATTGTGGACCTGATGTCTGAATCTACATATAGGTATGCCTGTGTGTACATATGTCACATATATAATATATAAAGAAAAAAAAAAAAAAAAAAAAATATATATATATATATATATATATATATGGCTTGCTATCATTATGTCGACGTGCATTTGCACGGCTATGAAGTATTCGAACATCAGATGTTCGAATACTTCAAATTACAGCAGGTGACATGAGCGAAGGTTTGCATTGCGAATGAACTGTGCATTCGCAATTCTAACTTTCTCTCATGGGAGGGGATCGCGGTACAGTGCGGTCAGGGAAATGCATCCCTTCCTGTAGTGCGATCCGGAGTTGGAATATTAAGTTAGGGGGTGTGGGGGCACAGCCCCCAAGGGGTGCAGGGGCACAGCCCCTGCATAACTGTGTGTTCGGTTAGGTAGGTAGGTGATTATGGGAAGGGTGTGTGTGTATCGCTTAAATGTCGCAGTTTACATTTTCGACAAGACACCCTTGTTTTCAAGTTTACTATTATTCGAAAATGTTCATTTCGATGCATAAATTGAAAATAAAGACATTATTTATTTTTACTTTTGAATTTATGATAGTAAACCTATATATATATATATATATATATATATATATATATATATATATATATATATATATATATATATATATCTATATCTATATATATATATATATATATATATATATATATATATATATATATATATATATATATATATATATATATATATATATTTCAGCATGTATGTCCACAAATATACAGATACCCATGTGGAGACATATATATATAAGCACATATATACATCACATATATCTACACATATATAGATACCTATATGCACATGTCTACATATATACAAACACACACAGAAACATATATGTATGTAAAGACATGTCACCTATATTACTACCATTGTGATGCATGCTATGTGTGAGATACCAGCACACAAAGCAATACACACAAATATCTACAACTGGCAGTGTGTGTAACATGGATGGGTATGTCACATGTTAGTCCCTTGTTGGGACCACATTGCTCCGTCTGTGAAGCATGCAATGGGAAAATGTTGAAGTATGGCAGATATAGTTGTTGAGGTGGTCAGGGTTGGTAGATATAGAGGACTGTCTGCAGGGGTGGTATGTGACACGTGGTGGGTAAACACCCTGGGTGGTGTGTGTGTGGTCTGTGATGTGGATGCCCCATGGGCCCCAATATGGACACAATGGGAACAAGTCACAAACCCACTGCTACTCACAACAGCAGTCCATGTCCTGAAGGATCCTGGCCTGGAGGCTGAGCAGGAGGAGCATGTTGGCCCTGTGAATGTGTACTGGGTGCCTCAGAGTGATGTAGCACATCCCACATGTGTCTGTGGAGCCCTGTATGGAACAGACCCTAAACCTGACCTCAGGGGACAGGAACAAGTCTGTGTGAGAACATCCTCTGGGTTGGTTCCACCTGATGGTATTGCTGGACCAGTACATGAGGAGGCCCCAGGTTGGGATACATATGTGATGTGGCCAGGTTTCATGGGCAGATGGGTTTAAAGAGGTGGTTCTGCTGGCCAATTGTACATATACATGTTATTGTGTCACTGTTATAGAACATATGTTGGTAGTAATAGTCGACACAATTCCGGAACATGTCCAACAGCATGCATAGATATCCCCAATAACACAGAATGTCAGATGTTCAGCAATCCCAAAGCAGCCATTCCACAGGCATATATGGAACCATAGTGGCCATGACAATGGCATGCAGGTAAATAATCTGTAACAGGCCAGCATTGATAGTGTCCACACAGGGAACATGGCTACAATCACATAGCAGGAAGTGTGGTACAATACAATATCTGTCTCACTGGTAGGTAAGCTGTAGCCATATCTAATGAGTTGTCTGTACAGTTTGTTAAAGCTGATATGGTGGGGGGGGGTGACAGAGCTGCATATTCCGAACTGTGGTAACCTTGCTGTACGAGTTACTCAGACCTGTTTTCATCTTTATGTCTTTCAGCCAAGATGTTGCATGCATGCTTGCCCACCTATTCAACAGCCAAGAATGATGTGCTTATATCACACATGAACCAGCACTACCCAGTGCTGTTTGGCAGGGCTTCCCATGAACAGCAGGTGCGGACCACCCTGTGGAATGACCTACTCCACAGGGTCAATGATGTCAGTCTGCACAACTGCAGTTATGATCAGGTCCGGCATCATTGTACTGAACTGCTTCGTAATGCCCATCGGCATGCTGCTGCAGTCTGGGTGGGATCACCTCACCACAGGGGTGGGCCATGCCATCTAACCACCCTGACACTTGTGGAGGAGCTTCTGGCCAGCCTCATGGCACCTGCCTGTCTGTCCAGACACCAACCACTGTACACCTTTGTGGAAGTGGGTGGCTCACACACACACCGGCTGAGGAGCACGCAGGTAAGGACACAGGGCACATCAGTAGACCACTGTTGTGTATACATCTGCATCAGTACAAGTAGATCATGCATATCTGGCATGTTATAGATATATTGTGTTCCTGCATTGTAGTGATAAACAGATGTCCACATGTGGTAGTATTGTAGAAATGTACCACTGATGTATTGTAATACTGCACCCACCCTGTAGCACTACCACAGGTGTGGACACTGACATTGCATCTCTCACCCTCTTATGTAGATGCTTGCCAACACACTGGGCATTAACGGCGATGGTATATTCCATGCACACATCTAACACACATACCCTGAATGCATACATTACATGTGAATGTATTGTTGCTGTGAAATACACGGCATCACAGGGGTGACCATGATGGGGTATTGGAAGGGTATGTCAGACACCTGCATGGTAACTAACATTCTGTCATTGTGGAATGTGTCCACGGGGAGTAACATAATGATGGGAGACATGGCCTACAGTAGGGACATGTTCAGAACAACTCCCATATACTGTGCAACACCAGTGTATATATATGTAGGACAATGGCAACTGCTGCAGAGATACACTATGGCATAAGGCATTACAGTAGTCCACATTATAAGCTGAATCTAGTCTGTAACATGTGGTGTTCAGTGTAAGGGACACTGCAAAGTGAAACACATGTGTAGGGCTTACTTGTCATGCATCTGCATAAAGACTGAAGGAGGGGGTGTCAGCATGACACACCAGTGCACTGCAGCAGGGATCCTAAGTATGCTAGGAATGGCTCTATTTGCACAAAGTCAGGTTCAGGACCCATGTCAGCCATAACCCTACCCCCACAGCAATAGTGACAGCAGTGTGTGAAAACCATGGGATGTGCACATGAGTATACCTTGCAATCATGCAGAATAGGGAGATGTGTGTTGGGCAGACTGAACATACACTGTTAAATGCAGATGGCCTACACTGGTATACCCCTGCCAGGAGTAGTAACTGCTGTAGTACACACAAGAGGTGTGATAAACCACATGGTGTGCACACATATGCCCACACGGTGTGTATGCATCGTAGTCAGCAACCACACACCTAACACAATCTGTAGACACTGCATGTGAAAGTACAGGACATATGTCACATATCGGGCTCATGTACTGCTAAGATATGCGGTGATGTGGTCCCATGGCAGATTAAGAATGGGTGCGTCAGATAAATAAAGGTATGTAAACCCCCCCATAGCCATGGTATGCTCTCATGGTTGTCAGTGTAAGAGTATTGGATTGGTCATATATGGTCTGCTGATGTTAAAAGCTGTAAATCAGGCATTAGGAATTCACCAATAACATTTGTCCACATGTCATCCCAGGTATGTGTTGCTAAAAAAAATAAGGACTGTGAGCATTAAAGCTGACATAACTGACCCAGTACTACATATTCCACAATGGGTTGTACACCTGTGAGTTGTGGTGCACAGTGCATGGCAGGGGGCAGATCTGGTGCACAGCAATACTGTGTACATGGGTGCAGTAGTATCCAGGGGAAGGGGCATCACCTAGTGATACAGCACATGCATCACACACATGTATACTGTTGCTAGCATGGATTGACTATAGCTGAACTGCATGCTGTTCTGTACCATATGTTCTGCATGTTGACAGATGGGTAATAGGAGGACTGTGTGTACTATCATTGTGCAACCTCATCTGTATGTGTGTTCGTGTGTGTGTGTGTGTGTGTGTGTGTGTGTGTGTGTGTGTGTGTGTGTGTGTGTGTGTGTGTGTGTGTGTGCATCCTGTTGGTTAGTTAGTTGGGCTGCAGGGTCACTCTGGTGAATGGAGGGAGGTTGATGCATCTAGGATGTGTGTGTGCATGTGAGTGTTTGTGTGGGTGGCCATGTATGCACATGTGAGATTGTGGGGTGTTCATACAGCTGTACCTCCCTTTGGGACCGTGCAGTACATGAACATGCACTGCCACATTACACACCAGGAATAGCTGTCATGTGTGTAGTCACAGGACAGCTGATAGCATAATATGGTCTGTAGCATGGAACAGGCATCGAGAGGGAAGGTAGACACCAGGTACACCCTTAATAGTGCATTCAGCCAGGAGGTCACCTACAACCCACGTATGCAGCACTACAGATGCATTGGGGAAGTACTAGTCAGCACCAGGGAGTGTCTCCATATATTACAGTTGTCACATGATAGGCTGCATGTACTGAGCATTACATGCACATGCCACACCAGTGCATGATATTATGTATAGAACATAGTAGCCCACACATATAGGGGCCATGGTCATAATGTCCGAGCATACAGAGTGTGCATACCAAATGACAGCAATGAGGCCATGTAAAACTACGACAAACAGGTCAAGCAGGTAATGTAATTAAAGGTCTTGTGGTGTGTCCGCATTTAGAGGACTGATATGTTAAGGAGTGGTATCAATGTGTGTATGTTAACAAGTGTGATGCAGGATGCGGTACCACATGGACATATAAGTGGCACTGTCTGTACAGCCATGGACAGGTAGGTGTTACAGACGTGATTGTGTGTGTGAGTGTGTGTGTGTGTGTGTGTGTGTGTGTGTGTGTGTGTGTGTGTGTGTGTGTGTGTGTGTGTGTGTGTGTGTGTGTGTGTGTGTATACTGTTAGGCAATGCTCTACATTTAAAGTGCATTTATTGTTTTCCCCCACAGGTGTCGAGATGGGTTAGGGTCCCTCCTGCATGCCATCTGATGTTGGTGTCCATACAGACACCGAAGATGATGATAGTATTGTTGAGGCACAGGTGGTCTTGTCAGGGGCCGACACTTGCACCAATGTTCAACATCCCCCTTTTAGCCACCCCAATTCTGCACACAGTTTCAGTGCCTACATATACCCTATCACCAGTGGCCATAACAGAGGAAAAGCTGGTGTTTGGTGGCAGTGCTCAGGAAAGTGTGGTAACCATGCCTACTGTGTCCGGTCACAGCAGGCATAGCCAGTTGTTTGGCAGGGCACCACTTAGGCAGATGTCCCAGGGTGCTCATGTTAGGGCCACTGGACATCATGCTCCTGACATAGGCAACATAGCTGGTACAATCAGACGCATGTTTCAGACTATCATGGTGGCGCAGGCACATATGGAACGCTTCACTAGACAGGGCCTGAGGCTGCAGAGGGCTAATCTCACATCTGTAAGTGACAACCTCCGTGAACTGTCGGGTGCTATCTGTGCTTATACTGAGCTCACGGATAGATGACATGGTGAGATGATGGCTCTCATCGGCCGTGGTGTGTCCATGCTTTAACGTTTGGTGGAGATGTGGTGACGCCCATGTGGAAGTGGGCCAGGAACACCGACAGCTGTCAGTCAATGTGGACTTACTAGGACACAAAGGGGCTCCCGTAGGGGCAGTAGCAGCCTCAGCAGTGCAGGGGGGTGAGCAGTCCACACCACAGCAGGCCATGTGCACATGGTCCTGGCCAGTCCCAGGAGGGACCTGGTACCAGCAGACAATTGTCATCAGCAGGTCGTGCCTGTGGAACCCCTGGCAGGCACAGTCCATGTGTCCATGGCAGGAGGCAGTGAACTGCACACCCTGCCAGGTATGGTCTGCAGCTGTCCATAAACTCCTGTGTAGGACAGCCACATGGCAGAACTGTGTGCATGCATACTCACACACTATGCAAACACACCTAGGTCAACCCCATACCAACACACACCACATCACCTCGCCCAGTTCACCACAGTAGACCCCTCACTCACACACATGGTGTCAAACGTATGGCCCACCCTCGGCCTCTAGCAAACTAACATCACACCCTGTGCATATGATGATACCTGTGCCACATCCCTGTCATCCATACCATCAATGCAGGGAAAGGCTGATATGGTTCTGATGCACATGGTGACTGTACAACAGTGTACCAAAGTATTGCAGTGTAACATGTTGTAGGGAGTAGACTGTAATGCATATATGGCAGGTAGTGTAGCCGTCCAACAATGATGCATTATAGCTGTTAGTAGCACTGGTTGGTTGTTGTCTCTATAATGTTATCCATTTGTGTTATAGGTATACATGTGTCAGCACAAGGATCCCCTGTGCATATGATGATACCTGTGCCACATCCCTGCCATCCATACCATCAATGCAGGGACAGGCTGATAAGGTTCTGATGCACATGGTGACTGTACTACAGTGCACCACAGTACTGCAGTGTAACATGTTGTATAGAATAAAGTGTAAAGCATATATGTCAGGTAGTGTAGCCATCCAGCAATGATGCATTATAGCTGTTAGTAACACTGGTTATTGCAGTCCCTATAATGTTACCCATTTGTGTTGTAGGTGTACGTGTCAGCACGAGGATGGTCTGCAGTCATATTCCACAACAGGGTATGTCACTATGGTGACACCATGACTGTGACATATCTGGGGTACAGTTGAACACATGTCACAGGTTACTAAACCGGTTATTGCCTGTGCCACATGGACAGGTGGCCCACTGAGATGTGTATACCCTGCAACCTGATGTAGACCCATCCACATACATACACACTGTTACTTGGCAACACTGGGACTAGACCCCTACCTAGCTATGTAGTGATACTGAAGTGTGCGGCTTACATTGCACACACCACACAGTGTTTAGGGTGAGGTGTGTCCCAGGTTACATGTTGCATGCAAAGCATCTGCAGACATGTACAGTATGCTAATGGGGGATGTAATGGGTGTATTTGAACAATACATAGTGTGACATACCATCATATAAACATTTACAGACACATAGCCAGATGCACATCCAAGATACCAGGGTCTATCACTGCTAACTAACTTGCCCATGTGTCCAATGTGTTACAGATAGGCTGCACACATCACATGCATATCTGGCTTGGATTGTAGTAAGAGTTACCTGTATGGTTGATGGTGAAAGTGGTAACCACAATGTGGTACATGGGACATATACCGGGTGTACCTTGGTGTAATGACAGTGTACAGAGCACTCACAAAGCCCAGTGGATATTGTACTCTCTGAAACCCATGATGGCACTCTGCCATACCCACCATCACACATGGGCCGCAAATGCGATACAACCCATAGTATACCCCAACAGTGGTACTACAGAGATATGCATCTCATGCACATGCCACATGCGTAGTACGGTGTTGCATTGTCATGCCTCCCCTATGGTCAGCAACAACACTATCTGTACTACTGTGTGGCAATGGGTATTGTAATAGGAGTATGTGGCCTCAGAATGCTGTACCCTACAGATATACGGACATGCACAACTACACACACATACCAGAACACAATGAGTATCCCATGCCTATCAACCATTTGTAAAACACTGTTGTGCTGGTACTGCAAGGCTCCTGTAACCAGTATGGGGGGGCTTAACAGGGTACATGTAATGTCCCATACAGCAGCAGCCACAACTTACTATGGCAATGGGTGTTGTGTTGGTTGTGAAGGCCCTCATGGAATTCCAGAGTACAGGTATGTTAACACACAGACAATGCTATACTCAGTCATGCACATGTACACATGTGTCAGTACAGGGATGAATCCCTGCAGGTGGTCATAGCTGTGTACCTAGCTATTGTTCAAGGGGAGATGGGTTGTGTAGGGGTTGTGAGTACAGTGTTATCCTTCCATCTGCCAGGTGGCAGCGGGCAATCTGTTAACAGACACTACTGTCATTAACCTCAGGGTGAGAATGACATGCATCAGCCAGTCCTCCAGGTGCCTCCTGCACTTGGTCACTGAGGTGATCAAGTTGACATGCATGCAAACATGCATTACAACACATGGTTAGTGTCTGTGATGGAGAACGGTATCCAAGCATGTTTTGTTGACTGTGCTAGTGTAGTGGAAGTACCCATGGCATCTTGTGCATACAGGGTGACATCTCCTATATGTGCCACTTCTTACACAGCTGGGCAGACATGTCAGTGTCAATCAAGCTTAGGTTGTCTGTACATTATCACAGCTGGATACTTGCCATCTGCACTTCTGTACAGGGACTGACAGTCATCATCTTAGAAAGTAGCTATGCAGTAGCATGAGTGTGTTGACAGATAGATGTCTGACAACAATATGTATGCCATAACTACATGCTGGATGCCCTCACTAACATGTGCTGTGCAGACGGTAGTCTACAGTTACATTCTACATGATGGATCATTACCCAGTAAAGGGTATATAGTGTGACACAGCTCACACACCAGGGATACAACAGGGAGAACTCGGTGTCCATCTATGCCTGTAGGTGTGCCTCTTGTCAGAACTACATTTAACACTCTGCTCTTGCCTGGTTTAGAAGTTTCATCAGTAGTACTGCCATGATATACTACATGCCAGTATGACAGCACGTACCCTGGGCTACTACGCCTGTATATAACACATCTGCATGGATAACAATGATGCACAGTCCTCATATATGTCTGTGTCCCGCACATGATACTCACACCCCTTGCTACTGTAATGACAGCACATAGGTGCATGTATTTTACATGGCATTACATACACTTATTACAGGTTATCAGACTGGGTGGTGTGTCCAGGTTATCAGGGCTAAGCCATGCTCAGCAAGTATCAAAATTGCTGCAATATAACAAGTAAGCTTATTTGTGCACTGGTAAGTGATGCCTGCACTGTGTAAGTGCCTGTACATTTACCCATAGCTCAGCACTGATTAGCTTCACGCAAACCCACACAAACCCACTTAAAGCAGCTCAAAACTGCCTTAACCACTCTGTATCCGACAGCCCTTGTTCTACCCAGCAACAAAATGAACAGCCCCTGGAAGGTCTTGAACCCAGGACCCTGTATACTAAAATCACAGCACTTAACCACCACGCCATGACCACTGTGACAACAGCTGTCATTTTATCAATATAGCTGTCAATACACATATTGAGTAGTATTGAACAATTTATTTTAGTTCCTAAATTGCATAGTACGTGTTATTAATATGATTGTTGCATCTCATATGTTGTTTTATCATAATATGCACATAGCAGATACATAAGGTGAGATAAATCTGGGAGGGTGTACATAACTGTAAGGTTTACTTATGACAGCAATATGGTTGTATACATATAATAGGCCTATATATGTCTACATGTACATACACATGTATACTCATACATATGTCTGTATACACATCTGTATAGTGCTACATATATATGACCATGTGTACATCTCTTCATATGTACATATATATATATGCATATATATATATATATATATATATATATATATATATATATATATATATATATAGGTATATGTCTACATAGCTATATATGTATGCATATACTATGTGTACAGATATACCTAGTCATGTTGGTATATATGTAGATATCTATAACTCTATCTGCATACATATCTATTCTGATATACCTACTAATGTCAATATATATGAAGATATCCATATGTATATGTGCTTATGTATCTCTATCTCTATGTGTAGACATATATTGCTCTGTATATGTATATATCTGTGTGTTTATATGTATATGTATATATATATATATATATATATATATATATATATATATATATATACATATACATATCCATCTATATATGTTGATATGTATATGTGTATTTTATATATATATATATATATATATATATATATATATATATATATATATATATATATATATCTTGATAATTATATATACATACATTTTCACCATATGTAATGAACATGGAGTGTAGCCCTAGCTCAGCCTCTATAGTCCCAACTCCGTAGTTCAAGGGGATGTCAGGTGTGTATAGCAGGTAAATTTGTAGACTATTGCTACTGTAACAGGGATTGTCTTCACAGACATGGTGTGTGTAGGAGGTCACATCTGCTTTTAACATGTTTGCCATTGGCTACTGGCTGGCATCCTAAGGAGATCATAGTATGCTACAGCTGCTAGCATGTAATGCTCCTGTGGACTTCAGCAGAGATATTGGGTAATATATGTGGACATTCTGACACACTCTGGACAGTCCAGAGGTGTACACAGAACCTCTTAGTACAAGACGTGGAACAACCGCTGTGACAATGTGGATGTTAATAGCCATGTAGATGGGTATAACACGTAATGGCTGGTATACATGTGCATAGGTTATGCATTCACACACTCCTGTCTGTCCTAGAAAATAATAACCACTTGTAGAGAGATGCCATGGCCACATACTACCCACTAGATATTGACATACATCTGTACAGCATCCCACTGCTCTGTATGACATACATGACCGTTAAGGGAAGCATGGCAGCAGTACATCTGGCAAGTATCTGGACATGACATCTCATTGGGTAAGTACACTAAGCTGCTAGGTATGTAACAAAGCACTGTGCAGGCTACAGTCAGACTGGCTCCACACTGGCCTACATGTCCTATGGGGGAATGCACATGTACCTGTATATATAGCAGGATCTACAGGCATGTCACAGCAAAGAGTATGATACATCAGTGTGAAAGTCTATAACCACAGCCAATGTCAACACAGCCACAGCCATGTATGGTAAGCTAGTGTTATATTACAGTATATGGACTATTTGTTCAACATCATCCTCACATGTGCCACTCACACACTAATCCTACATATACTGGGCCACTACACAGTGTGGTCTAATGTCTGTCTGTGGTATGGGACGTGTGTGTATGGCCCTACAAGCATGTAAGCCAATAGGGTAACATACAGTGGAGCAGCATGTAACATCAGATAGAACGGGTCCAAGAACAATGACATCTACCACAGTCTGTACACAGGCCAAAGTACATATTAGCAGTCCACATACTGTCAACATTCTCTTTACGTACACAGACCTCAGTACTGTACACACATCCATAGAATGTCCAGGTGATGTCATCAAATATAACCACTAATATACATAACATGTGTAGCAGTCTCATATCTCATTGGCTTGTTATCAGATATGATGTCATTAATTATGTTGTACAGCACATTTGCACTTCTTACTGCATGACATATGTACAAAGGTTGACAGAGTTGTGGCTGGAGGCACATACACAGGGCCGATAGTGACATGTTGCTGTGATAACCTCATATATTTACTGCTGTAACAGGGTTTGTTGCAACATATGTCATATGAGGGATATGAAGTCAGTAACTCTCATGACTGTCACCATCTATAGACTGCAATCCTCACACTACCTTCTGCAGTCCACAGATAGGTGCTTTGTGGGTAACATATGAAACAAAAGGCACCACACACTACCCAGTCTGCAGATGACCCTACATATGGGGTTCCCTTATACACATAGCACGGACATGGCAGTTATTAAAACATGTAGGACAACCATATCCACACACACCCTGTTAAACCAACATTACTCCAAATGCAGTATAGAAACACTTACAGTCTGTATTCAGGTCAGGCACATCCCCCTCCTGTTCATTGCCCTGTTTCAACAGTGTATGTTGTTAGAGGTAAACAACAGATCTAGGTCCTGCTCACAGTGACTGAAAAGGCCCAACACCAACATGATGTTGCAAGATATTGGAGTACGTTTCCATGCAATTGGCAATGGGAATGTTACCATAGTTGTTCCACATGCAATCAGCTAGAGGAGGACTGCAATTTATGGATAGGTCATCAGCTGATCATGAGCATCACTTAAAATACACATGCTGCTGCCTAAGCAAAGCAGGTGCAGGTCTCCACATCCACCAGAGAGGGAGTGAGAGAGGCAGACAGAGGCAAAGAAAAGTCAGGGAGGGGTGGAAGAGTAAAACTTAAGTATGTTTCTGTCCCACACCAACCAGCACAGGGAATCAACCCCCTGATGACTATGTAGTACTATCATATTTTTATGAAGTTATTGGATGTGCCACATAGGTTACATGTTGAGAAGCCCTCAAAATTAATATGTGATGGTGAGTGGCATCTGCAACAGGGATATAGTAGCTATATGGTAGGTGTAGTATACGTGCCTGTATGCATGAACAGGTGCCAGTATCAACACAGCTACAGTCTCACAGGGAAGCATACACATTGCCAAACTTGGCAGGGCCAGGAATACAACTCATCACTAGTGAGATTGCCATAACACGTATTATTGTCTAGGTATCACATGCACCACAGGGGTCATACAGAGGATATATAAGCAAAGGGTATGGGTTGGTGTCTGACATTACACAGCATGCTTCAGTATGCCAATGGGGGTTTTAATGAGTGTGAATATGATCATACAAAACACACACATATACACACACACACACGCACACACGCACACACGCACACACGCACACACACACACACACACACACACACACACACACACACACACACACACACACACACACAATGCCAGTTCTGACATGCATGGGCACATTGCTTCATGGGTGTGTACTGTTTGACTGTGCCAGACAGCTATACAAGGCTAGGTGATGGGTATACCTTGGCATCAGCCCACATGGCAATGGTCTGCATTGTGGCTCAGGGGTGTAGTTTCTGGATTTGCCCACACAGGTGGGTATTGTATTCGCCATCCAGTCACCTGGGTGACTATTGCTTGTGACCAATGCTGTGCACTGCTTGCCACATATGTGTTGCTTAATACATGACATGGATGGTGTCTGGGATGTGCACCTCCCACATGCATGTACAGTGATACACCCTGGTCCATGTTGCATACACAGATTGTTATCATCAGATGTGCCAGTCCTGGCCTCATGTGGCGTGAACAGTTAATAGACAGCAGGTTTACCCTGCACCTACATTGATAGCATGATACCAGCATTCCCTGGTGTCCGTGGCATCTGCCCATTCAGGGCATGTTTTTCAGGCAAGGTATGTCCTTTGCAGGTCACATTTGATGGCACCACAGGTGTTCTAGGTGTCCAGTGGGGAACACAGGGAAGGTGCACTGTCAGCATGTAAGTGCCTATTGGACAGTTGGACAGGGTACCATACCGTCTGTAGCCCACTGCAATCACACCATGGTTACTATCAGTGGGCAATATGCAGGGTACTACCAACATAGCAGCTGTTGCCTAGGCAAGTGTGTGTCTGTGTGTGTGTGTGTGTGTATTAGACATGGGTTGAGTGTGTTCTCTGGGTAATACTAGGGTTGTTAACTTTGTTTGCCTGGCCTTGATGTCACATGTAGGGTTATGGATTTGCAGCCCAGCCTCTCGGCTATTTCACATCTGTTATCCATGTATGGTGGACATTGTGATATATACTAGGGCCACCATATAAGAAATTTGTGAAACCCGCTCTCCATTGCATCCAGTTGTCAGACACTCACAGCCACCTCCACAGAGCATATGGATTACAAACACAGACACACACACTTGTCATGTCTGGGATTAGAACTCCTACATAAATAGTTTATTACACTACATCACTATGCAGATTTAGGATGTGTCATGGAGATTACTGAAGTAATCTTTTCCCAAAGGTGTATTCCACAATGAATGACAACAGCAGAATTGCCAAAGTAGGGCATTGGAATTGTAGTGAGTGTGGCTAGACTAAAATGCATTGCTTCCTACACAGACATTGAAACATACACAAAGCATCCACAACTGCTATGTGTGGGAATAGAACCCCAACCAGAGTTCTACATCACACTACAGCATGAAGCTGTTATAGGATGCACCATGGGGATTACTGGAGTGTTCCTTCCCGAAAGATGTATTTCACAATGAATGACGTTAGCAGGTTGCCAAAGTAGGGCATTTGAATTGTAGTGAGTGTGGCTAGGCTAAAATGCATTGCTCCCTACACAGAAAGAGACACACACACACAAACACACACACTCACACAGACACACACACACACACACACACACACACACACACACACACACACACACACACACACACACACACACAGTTGCCATGTCTGAAATTAGATCTCCTACCTAACTAGTTTATCACACAACAGCAGTACACAGTTATAGGCCACACCATGGAGATTATCAGGCTAAAGGTTTCCGAAAGGTGTATTTCACAGTGTATGATATCAGCAGCCTTGCCAAAGTAGGGCATTTGAATTGTAGTGAGTGTGACTAGCCTAAAACACTGTTTTCTCCACAGACAGAGAAACACACACACAAAGCTGCCATGTCTGAGATTAGAACTCTCACTTAACTGGTTTATCGCACTATAGCAGTTTGCAGTTATAGGACACACCATGGAGATTACTGGGTTACATCTTTCCGAAAGGTGCATTTCACAGTGCATGACATCAGCAGCCTTGACAAAGTAGGGCATTGGAATTATAATGAATGTGACTAGCCTAAAAAACATTGCTCTCTACACAGAATGAGACACACAAACACACACAGTTGACATGTCTGGGATTAAAACTCCTATCTAACTAGTTTATCACATGACAGTAGTACACAGTTATAGGAAGCACTACGGAGATTACTAGCCTGCACCTTTCACAAGGGTGCATTTCAACGTGGATGACCTCAGCAGGCATGTCATATTAGGGCTATGGGGAGAGCAGTGTGTGTGCATGGAAATAATCCATTTATCTAGAGGTTGACACACCACATGCGGGCACACGCAGGGTTATATTCCACAGGTACCTGTATACAGCTGCTAGATGACTACTTCCTTGTACAGTCATGCAGCACAGCTAGCACTTGCACCACATAGTCCGTAATGCTGACAGATACCAGTGGCTAAGGTCTACAGTGAGTGACATCCGAACCTCATGTGGCTGCAGCCATTTGGCTGTGTGCTGGGTGGGACATGCCTCATTATGGATGGCCCCTTGTGACAGTAACTCTCTTCCACATATCTATGTACGTCTACTTTTGGCTAATTATAATGTGTTGTCCTTGGATATATGCTTGTATTCCTGTCCACTGTGTGTGCAAAGCATGAGTGCTGCATACCGAGGAGTGTCTGCTCTAACATCTGCAACTGTCAGATATGTCTGGTCCACTGTTATTTGCAGACATGGCCTTCATTTGTTTAAGTGTGTGAGCATGACCAGTATGACCTTTCAGTATGTTGTTGACTGATATTGCCTTTATTTATCTAAGTGTGTGAGCATGCCCGGTATGCCCTTCTGTATTGAATGTGTGGATTGATTCCAGGTAGTTTGTACTGTAGTGCAGACCTTTGCATTGTACACCTACAGGTAGCATATTGTTTCTGCAGGGTATCCATCAATCATTTGGCAATATGGAGACAAACTGTGCAGGGGATAGTGTGTACTGTAGGTGATTGTGTCTGTGCTGCTTCAGCTGCATGGTACTGCTCTTAGCAGAGATATTCAGACATGTCTACTGTTATACACAGTGATGTTTTCTGTACTGATGTACTGTCAGGTGGACACTCTTGCTCACAGTGATGACTTGGGGGACAAGGGTGACTGCAGCTGTGTCTGATATTGTGGGCAGACACCTACGTATTCATGATAAGTTATGCCATTCTGGAGGGGGAGCTGCAGACACTTGGTGGTGGGTTTGTGTATCTAGTTCAGCACCTTGGTACAGTGCCAGCAGAGGATCCCATACCATCCCCACCCATCAACATGACAGTATGGCCTTATTTTGCTATGGCAATGCCTCTCAGCTGTACAGATTTGCACAGGTTAGCCAGAAGCAGGGGCCATGGGTCAGGACATTTACCCTATTGTGGTGTACAGGCAGGTGTGCAGCCACCCATTTATGTGTTTGCAGCCAGGGATAGTGTGTGCACAAATCTTGGTGTCAGACCCTGCACATTCTATGCTGCTTATGCTCCCACACCCCCCTCTGTTATTCTAACCTCTTCCATACATTATGCGTACATTTTCTGATACTTTCCCTAAGGGTATCACCCCATCACAGGTGTGTGTTAGTGTTGGTCCACAGTTTGTGCAGTGGGACATGGTGGACATGTTATTGTGGTTTGTCCACATGGACTTGCATATGGCTTATGTGGAGTGTGTTATGTTGTTATTTGGGTGTCCATGACATAACATTCATTGGCAGTACGTGTGAGACACAGGATTTTGGCAGACACCTGTGGGGCATTAGGTGTTGCTACAGGCCAGATTTGGCAGGCCGTTGCATTCTGTCCATCCTACAGTCTCAGACCACCATACAGTATATTCCCCTGGGGTGATAGGGTAGGTGTGATAGGTGTTCATGCCAATACCTTCTATCAGTCTTGATCAGGTGGTGTGGATGCTGGCAGGGTGCTACCTACAGTTAGGGACACAACTGTATGGGACTCCTGCACTGCATGCTGCAGTCTTCCACTATTGCCATATAGAGATGGGGTCTTACTGTACCCATTCCCACAGCAGGGATATTACTAGAGAGTTGCCTGTGGGTGGTGTTTGCATGGCTGGGTGCATGTGTGCTATGGACACTACTTGCATCTGACACACAGATATGCGTGGGGCATTCCAGTTATGCTGGCATGTGCAGGTACATCAGCTGATTCCCAATACATCAGTCCCACCTTCTTTGTGATCTGCAGGTGTTCAGGCAGACATCACTGGTATCCCCTACTACAGGTCCAGTTACTGTGATGCATACCTATATGTACACATCCAAGGGTGTCTCCATTTCACAGTGACACAATATATACTGTAAGTCTGGGGTACTGCTTGTATATCTAGCCCAGCAGCCATGCCATATCAGTCTTTCAGATGGTGACACATATTACTGCCATACATGTACAATGGCTTACTGCTAGCATGTGTTATACTGGTGGGGATTGTCTTTGGTACTGCATTCATGAAGGCTTGTCCCTGTCATCAGCAGTAGTGGGCAATGGTCACCAGGTATTACCTCAACATGCATACATACTGACCACTCACACACATTATGAAACACACACCATCCTAACACACCCAGACCTGAATATTGTGCAAATGCTACAACCTATCCTGCTGCCTTGGCCACCTCTGGGCATCTGTGCTCCACTCGTATTATACCTGCTCATACACGTTACTACATTTCTACATAGGATTGCAGGGGCACACCTGAGTGTCACTACATTTCTACACTGGATTGGGAGAAGGGGCAGACCTGTCTCCTTTCACATGTCTACATAGGCGTGGGGGGCACAACTGACTATTACTACATTTCTAAATAGGATTGTGGGGGGACACACCTGACTGTTTCTACATTTCTACTTCAGATTGGGGGCCACACCTGACTGTTACTACATGTCTACGCTGGACTGGGGGTAAGGGCACACCTGACTGTTTCTACATGGGAGTGGGGGGGCACATCTGAGTGTTACTACATTTCTACATAGGGTTGTGGGGGGACACACCTGACTGTTTTTACATTTCTACACAGGATTGGGGGGCACACCTGACTGTTTATACATTTCTACATAGGATGGGGGGGCACGTGGCACTTACACACACTTGCTATGACTGTACTGGTATTTCAGGTACTCCATTTCATTCTGTATTCTAACCTATCTTACTGACTAGAGGCATATCAGTGTACTACAGGTCTTAGCTTTGGTTGCACTACATATTAGTGTCTGACTTCCTACCCTTCAGAACTAACATCCCACTGCCTGACCTGCTGTAGTGTGTCTGTGCAGGCCTGGGGGGGGTACCCATAGGCATCATTCAGAGGCCATAGCACAGGCTCTGTTTGGTTCTGTCTACACCTGTCCTACTGGCTGAGACTGTTGTTTGGTATGTGAACCTCCCTGACTGGCATGTGTGAGTCATACGGACACACTTGTCACCCAGCATATTTCTTGCAGTGGGTTTTGTCACCCCATGTAGTACTGGCTACTATGGTAACTCCAGTATGTGTTACAGATGTCATGGTGCCACTATCGGTGTCTACTATCTGCTGCCATAACATTCAGCCACCCAATTCCCTTGCATGCTCACATCCATACCATAGATACAGGTAACGATACATTCTACTCCATTTGGCAATTGGTATGTTGATTGACTTACCTTGTGGGTGTGGCAGGGTTGAGGATGACGCTGGAGGGCTGCCTATGTCAGCTGCACATAGTACACTTCCTATACATGGTAGATTACAGGTAGTGTCATGTTTGCCATCACTTTTACTGTATGTGAAAATCAGAGAGAGGTATCATTCCCTGGGTCCCTATTGTGTCAGTGTCTGTGCTATGCGTTGCCTCTTTGACAAGGCCAGGGCATACTGGGCACACCTCCATCTGCCTGCTGGGGCAGGCTCAGGTTGTTCATCCTCCGAGTCAGTCTGTGCCTGTGCAGGCCTTGGCATTGGTGGGGACTGTGTGGCCCTTCCCCATGCTGTTCCTGCTGCAGCTGTTTCCACAGGATCAAATTGTGTAGCATGGCACATAGCATAACAATCTGAGTACATGTAGTTGGTGAGTACTGCAAGGCTCCACCGGATGTGTCCAGGCACTGGAACTGTGACTTGAGCATCCCAAACATATGCTCTATTATAAGTCTGGTCTGTGTGTGTGCCTCATTATGGCGTTTTTGTTCAGGTGCGTGTCCATTTCTGATGGGTGTCATCAGCAATGGCTCCAGTGTGTAACCAGCACTCCCCACTAGATGACCATAGGGGATGTCCCCATTGGCAAATCTCTGGTACAGCTGCATCAGATTCCAGATGTGGGAATCCTGATAGCTTCCAGAGCAGCCAGTGCACACATTCATTATAATGCCCTGGGCATTGCACATGACTTAGCAGTTGATGGAGGGGAGGCCCCTGTGGTTGATGTAGGCCCTACCCTGATTACTGGGTGGTACGTTGATGCATATGTGCGTGCAGTCTTTAGAACCCACTACCTCAGGGTATTCTGCTAATTGGTGGAAGAGACGCATTTTGCTAGCCTCATGGGTGTTGAGGAAATATACTTGGTCACTGGAATGTGCTGACATGTCATCCAGGAACTGGTGGAATACTCTGGATGCTGATACCTGTGAGATCGACATGATATCCCCAGTTGAGCTTTGGATGTACCTGTGGCTAGTATTCCTAGGCCTATACATACCTTGGTATCCACTGAGATGGGTTCCCCTCGGTCAGTTCTGTGTGTCAGGTGTGGCCGGCACAGCTCAAGAATTTCCTGTAGGAGGTCCATGCTCCACTATCTCCAGCTCATGTAGACCCTGGTAGGTTATACTCTTCTCCGTCTCCTCACTGTAGGTTGATCAGCAACATTCACATCTTCATCACCCTCAGCTTCTTGCACATGTTGTTGATGTTGCCTGCTGCAGCCCCTATCATTTTGTAGTTTTGTTTGTTAAAAGTTCCCCACTTGTATACACCGGTGGTGTAGAGTATGTGGGAAAAAACAGAAGGAAAGGTGTTTGCATAGTTTATAGTAGTGTTCTGGGCTGGGCTGGTCTGCTGCCTGTGTAATTGGCTGATTCGGATACATTTCACCTGCCAGCTATGCTAGTTCTCCTTGATTAACTTCCTACTACTGTTTTCCCTTCCCATTGCCTTCCTGTTTAAGTCCAGGGGCGCGCAGGGCAAACACAGTGCTCAAATGTGCACAGAGCTGCTATTTCCTGGTTTACCTTTTTTTTTCTTTAAAACCCGGTGTGCAGCGTGCACACCTGATTAGGCAATGTAAGGAGTGCTAGGCAGATTCAGACACACCCCCTTGCTTAGCTGTGCTTAGCTAGGAGCAATCCTGATTCACAGGGCTCCAATCCACTTACAGTACGCCTGAAACCCCCTCCATGAAGTCAGCTAACTCCTAGTCTTGCACCAAGCTATTCCTGCTCTTACACTGTTGGGACCTGACTAGCATGCTGGGGAAAACTTGGATTCAGTATCATTCCCCTCATTTGCATAGGATTGCCTGCTAATGCATAGTCACATGTCTCACACTGGGCCTACCCTATTAGCAACAACTACTCACTGGCCATATTGTCTTCTGCCTGCCTTTGACTATAATGTCAGATTAGTGATTTTGGTTAAAATGCTTTTTGGGGGGTATTTCTTTTTTATTTTTAGCCCGATCCCATTTGCGTGCTGCTACCCTATGCTTAAACAGCCGAGATCAGCTAAAAAAAAATGAAAGTTGATTTTTTCATTTTGTATGCTATTTTCAATGCGAGTGGCCTTATACTGATATGCAACCTTTATTTGGAGCTGTCACACACACACACACACACACACACACACACACACACACACACACACACACACACACACACACACACACACACACACGCACACACACACGCGCACACACACACACACACACACACACACACACACACACACACACACACACACACACACACACACACACACACACAAATCTAGGAGTATTTATAACTTCCATGAAAATAGCAGCTTTACTTTTTCAGTCAGCCCTGACAACAAACTAGGTATTTTTCTTATGAATATATGAAACTATTGTATCATGGGATCATAGGATCACAAGAACATTTTTATTGTTATTTGTTTACTTACTTATTTGACATTTGTTTACCAGGAAAGTCTGACTGGGAAGATACCCATTTTCAGTGGCAGCCCAGGGAGAAACAGTTTAACAAAGCAGTGATACATAGATATATTGTAATATTCCTTGCATAGAAATATTCAAAATTTAGCAAGGCGAGAATACACAGAGTCATAGAAATTTACCTTGTCTATAGAGGTTTTGACAGAAGCATTACAGAAAACATGTTTGAAGGTTTTGCAGTTTATAGAGTATCAGGGTGGTAATAAGAGGAATTAAGATGGAGAGTCCTATAAAGTTGTATGTTTAAAAGAAGTAGTGATTATTAATTAGGGTTGGAGCATGGGCAGAGCCATATGTTAGATGTGTTTTGAGTAGTTTTGAGTGGACAGGGTTAGTTGTAGATTTAATAGCTTGAGGGAGTGCATTCCAGAGTCTTACTACATAACCTGAGTAGAGTGAGTCACCTGCAGTATTACTGGATTTGTCTATTTTTAGTAGTGATTTATTAGTGAAATTAAGACATGATTATTAGAGTAAGGCTGTAATGGTTTTGGAAGAACTGTTTTTTTTTTTTTCTTCAGGTTGGTAAAGTAATGTATGAGCCTTTGTAATCTAGGAATAGGATAAGAGATGGAGAAGTTCTAACCAAGTGAGTTGTTTCAGGGCTAAGCAGTGATAGGATCTGTATGTAGAGTCTGTGGTGAATTTTGCTATTTTATTGTAGCATGCTTCAAGTTTACCTGGATCTGTTTTCTTTGGTTTTGTTTGTTTTTGTTGGTGAGCATGGGTGAAGCATAGAGGACAATAGACAGTAGGTGGGTTCTAGCAATGGTGGCTTTGTGAATATTGCAAAATTTTATGCCTTGAAAATACACACACTCAGACTATTCCTCCTTTTTTTGAGAAGAACTAAGCCAGCGAAACCAAGGGTGAATTTGTGAATACCCATCCAATCAATCCAATCATCAATTTTCCATTTCATGGAAGAAAGTGTTTCACACTTTTTTAATTTTCAGCACAAGTCTATTCCAGCTGTCCTAGTCTGTGGCCTTGTGTCAGACATCTTGCCCAGGTGTCCAGCATCACTGTTGTCCACAGCCTTTGTTTCTCTTTGATCAGCAACATTCACATCCTCACCACCCTCAGCCTCTTGCACATGTTGTTATGTTCTTAAAAGTCAATCGGGTATGTTAGACAGGGTAAACTTTTTGAAAGCAAAACAGCTACAGGTATAGCCTGATGAGACTTAATATTATAGTTTATTAGGTCAGTTATAATATATTCCATGGCTTTGCAAATAAGACTTATCATGCTGATGGGCCTATAATTCTCAGGGTTAGGCAAGGGACCACAGTTGTGCAGTGGAGTCACCACTGCTATATGCCAAGTCTCAGGAATAAGGCCAGTGGCTAAACTCAGGTTAAATAGTTGATGAAGTATCACTTCTAGGGCAAGTTTAGTACTGTTTTTTAAACAACCAGGTATGCTTTAAGGTCCCATAGATGAAATGTTTGTAGTCCTGGACAGCACCTTTATTACATGCTCTTTAGTAGTGATAGGGGGTGAGGTTGAGAGACTTATTGATACATGATCTTGGGGTAGTTATCTCTGTGATAAAATTTCCATTGGATTTGTTTTCTAGAATGATGGCAGACTGCAACTGTCCTAAGCTTCATAGGCTGTCATAAATTTATGGATACTTTAGTAGATATAATTGTATTTTTTTAAGGTTTTAGTCAATTTTCTGATGTTATCTTTGATGTTATAGTCTTTATCTGCTGTGTACTTTATGAGGTTTTTCCTTTATTATAGAGTTTATATATGTTGGTGTATCACCAGGGTGTTTTGTTTTTAAATTTCTCATTTTATTTAGATATTATTTGGGACTGTCAGTTTATGTATATATTGAAGTGGGCATAGAACTATTTTTTGAAGTTACCTACTGTAGCAACATTTGGGGTAATGCTGTCATAAATGAATTTTGAAACTAACTACTCATAGAATTTGTTGAGTTTAGAATGTTTGAAATCTTCGAATTCTGAGACATTGGTTTTAGTGGGTTAGGAGATTTTGAAGGTAGAGATCACTAGTTTATGATCCAACATAACTTGGAAAGGAGGTACTATAGGAAAATTACGTCAAGAAACCATATTCATAAGGACCAGGTCAATAATTTTATGTTGTCTAGTTGGTTAGTTAGCAATCTGGTCCAAAGTGGTTTTTTTTTAATTAAATCTAAGAACTTTTGGACATATCCTATATTGGAGGTATAGATACTCCAGTTTATTGAACGATAGTTAAAGTTTCCCAAATTAATGAAATACTTTTTTTATGTAGGGGGTTCATAGGTTCATAGGTTAGTACTAGGCTGTCTGCCCTAGGGCATTTATAAGCCTAGCCAGAGTGTATGTGGCTTCCGCCACCCCTCGGAATGATACAACTGTGCCCATATATAAGGTTTAGTTTACTGCGCCTCTATCCAGTAGTGACACAGAGATAACCCCTGGGGTAAACCTACGATCTCCCATCCACTCGTCAAGATTTCTCTTGAAGAGAGTCAGTGAGGGGCTCTGCCTAACATGGACTGGGATTCTGTTCCAGAGTGTGGGAAGCCTCTGAGTTATGAATCTGTCCCTCCAGCATGTCCTATTCATATCTGTGTAGAGGTTCAAATCTCTTGCTCTCGTGGCTCTGATGGATTTGGATTTTTTGAGGTGGAGCATGTCCATTAATTCTGGATTGGACATGACCTTGTACGTCAGGCATAGATCTGCTGTGAGTAGGCAGTATGCTACTGAATAGAGCTGGAGTTTCTTCAGTCCAGCAGCAAATGGCATATGTTTGAGACCCTTGATCCTCTTGGTGAGGTACTTTTGAGGTCTGTCCAGCTACTGCAGGTGCCGGGTAAGGTACATACCAAATGGGGCATTGTACTCATAACTGATAAGGGAAGAGTATAGGGGCACAATGACATCTCTTGATCTAGATGTGAATCCTTTCATGATAAGGTGGGCAAGGTAGAAGGTCTTCCTAACCACTTTGACAACGTGAGTGTCAAATGAGAGGTCACTGTCAACTTAGGTCCCTAAGTCCCTGATTACTTCTTCCGTACTTAATAGATTACCACCTATGTGGTAATTTGTGGGTACTTTATTTTTCCCAAAGGGTGTGACTATACATTTTTTGGCACTCAGTTTAAGGCCATGACTCTGGCACCAGTCATCCATTTCTGTGAGGCCCTTCTGGAGGATGTATGTGTCCGCTGGAGTATCAATTATGGCGCCCAGTTTGCAGTCATCTGCAAACTTTGTCAGCCACAATCCTCCAATGTTTGCTTTTACCTCTGAAAAATAAATGCCAAACAAGACGGGTCCCAAGACCGAGCCCTGTGGGACACCACTTGTGACTGGCTTAGAATCTGACATGGGTCCAGCAATTCTGACCTTGTGGGTTCTGTCCTTTAGCCTGTTTGCAACCCATCTTGTGACATATGGGTTTACATTTAAGCTAGTGAGCTTGTCTATGATGCCCAAGTGGGGTATTGTGTTGAAGGCTTTTGCAAGGTCAAGGTAGGTTGTGTGAACTGCCTTACCCTCATCGATGGCTTTAGTGACTGTTTCAAAAAAGTCGACTAGGTTCAAAAGGCAGGATCTGCCCTTAACAAAGCCAAATTGGGTAGGATCAAGTGTCTGTAGGTCCGCAATGTCTTTGTTTATGAGTTCCATAATGATCCTCTCCATAGCTTTGCAGACCAGGCTCGTCAAGCTTATGGGGCAGTAATTTCCAGAGTCCGTAGAAGCACCTCCTTTGTGGAGTGGAACCACTGTTGTTGTACGCCATTCTTTGGGTACATATCCTGTAGTAAGGCTAAGATTAAACAGCATCCTTATGTGTGAGTTTAGTTCCTCTTGGAGTTCATGTAGCATGCAACCTGGGACACCGTCTGGTCCCATTGATGCTGTGTTTTTAGCTTTGGAGAGGGCGGCTCTCACCTGGACATCTGAGATGTCAGGGAGGCTACATTCAGCTGGGATAGATATTTCTTCTTTTGGGGGGGAGGGAGGGGAGAAATTTGCACTGAATTTGTCTGCCAGTATGTTGGCAATATCTGTGGGTTCAGTGTATTTTTTGTCATTTAGAACTAACTCTGAGCATATCTGGGGGTTTCCGCCCAGGTTTCTAATATAACTAAAGAAGGCCTTGTGATTATCTTTAGTGTCTTTTGCGATTTTTCTCTCAAAGTTGGCCTTGGATGATTTTATGAGTGATTGTAGTTTTTTGCTAGTACTGATCAGAGATGCCTTCCCTTTTTGGGATTTTGCTCTGTCCTGTAGTAGCTTCCTCCTCCTGTTATAAAGTTTGTTTATGGCTGGGGTCCACCAGACAGGCCGCCTGCCTTTGGTGGAAAGGATCTTGGTTTTATTTGGGATTGCATGATCCATGCATTCTTGGAGGTGTCCATAGAAAGTATTTATAAAGGATTCAGCAGTGTGGGATGTGGTTTCCGCTGGCCCAGAGGGCTTGAAGGATACCACTTCAGTCTTAAGAAGTGTAAAGTCAGCTTTTGAGAAGTTTCTCACTGTGGACTTTTGTGCTGGGGGTGGGGGTGGGATGTGGATTTCCAGTGAGATTAGTTTGTGGTCTGATCTCACTAGTGAGGGGTATACTTCTGGTGTGGAGCATTGTGTTCCCATGTTTGTGATGATCAGGACTAGTATATTATCTCAAAAACAACGACCACGGATCCAACACTAAAAAGTTTATTGCACAAAAGTCTCTAGTGCCTCGGCCTTCGCCTTCCAGGAGAATATCTTCAGTTAATTTTCAAACATTTTTATACACTGATCAATAAAATAATGAAATCATTCAATAAGCAATTATACAATTAATCATAAAAAGACTTTCCAATTACACTCCAAATTCATGCCTCTAGGTGCCATAGTGTCATACTTTAATATAAAAACTGTCTCTTTATATAACAGCTTACATTTAATTATTTCTTCATTTTCATTCATAGCTAAACTTTCTAAAACTGTAACTAACAGGCCATTAGGATCACTATGATGAAAATCTTTAAAATGTATAGCAAGAGGACTTTCTATTTTTTTATTTTTTATATCTCTTAAATGTTCTTGCAACCTTATTTTAAAAGCCCGTTTGCTGTAAGACATTTGAATGTATTAATGGGAAGAAATTTTATCCTATGGGACAATTTTATCCCATGGGACAATTTTCATGTAATACTGAAAGAATCGTGTATGCACTAAAATGCCCTTGTAATATGTTTTATGTCGGGGAAAGCAAACGGGCTTTTAAAATTTTTTTATTGATCGGTGTATAAAAATGTTTGAAAATTAACTGAAGATATTCTCCTGGAAGGCGAAGGCCGAGGAGCTAGAGACTTTTGTGCAATAAACTTTTTGGTGTTGGATCCGTGGTCGTTGTTTTTGATAACATTCTGCTGTTTGCTGGTAGTTCGTTGGTATACATATGTCGAGTGATCCATCATTGAATGTGCCTAGAATTTTTAGGCAAGATATATCTGATAAAAATCAGACAACTATGGAACAATTCACTACTGCAGTGGGTGATCGTAATGGTGTTCGAAACACACAGGAAGAGTAGGTGACGTTTTGGCAGAAATTTTTATAGAAAGAACAACTAAGAAGAACTGGTAACCCTTTTTCCAATGTGGGTCAAAGTACCAACAATTTTTTACCTGCTGAAATGAGAGAGATATTTAATAAACTAGATAAGCTAATGGCTAAAGAATTAGCGGTACATCTGAATTGCTTAAGTCTACAAAGGTACATTGAACTAGACATTACACCTAGAGGCTTGCGAGCCTTCAAAAATCCAACTACTCCATTTGATTTAGTATATGAAATTGACAAAGTCTTTCAAAAAAGATGGGTAGCAGCTGCCCACCGGTGTTCCATTGAGTGGGTGACAATTTTAGTTGAACGTGACAAGGTAAAACAAGAAAGGTTAAAGATCGAAAATTAGCAATACTTGTGAGATTTTATCAGAAATGGCTGGCTTGTCACGTATGGAACTGTGTTTGAAAGACATACAAAATAAGTTAATTGATATGGAGAAGGAGTTGTTAAAAAATACAAACTTAATCGTGACATCAAAGATTATGCTGGAGGCTCAGCTTTCTCTCATCCAATCAATGGTAAGAACCGATGTCGTAGCGTCAGGTTTGCAGATCAAGAAAGCCGTTTAGATTATGGTGGGGCGAATACTCTATCTGATACCTCTACAGATTGGGATAGTGAAGCTGGGGAAGGTGGCAATGATTATCCCGAGTTACCGGCGGCACAGAATCCACAACAGTTCCAGAATTCCTTTCGTAGGAACAAGCGGCCAGAATATGGCAATAGAGAGGAATACAGAGGAAATGTTCCCAATGTCGAGAATGGACAGAGACAATATTCCGAGATACCAGCGACTTCCCAGAGGTACAAACGTTTCAGAAGGAACTAATTTTTTAGTGTGTGATTCTGCAGACTGTGAAAATAATGCTAACAGTTATATTATTAACTTGAGTGGGTCTTCATTTAATGAGGCTACAATTTCTGCCCTTAGTCATGGTTTAAAGTATGTACCTACGGTATTACCTAGGTTATATGTTTAGAAAAGTGATATTTATCGCTTTATACGTAAACTAAATCTGATGTGTTTTTTTAAAAACAGTAAAAATGATTATTCATTATTAGATAATGTAAATAAAGAAGACTCAAGTATTGGTGAAGATTTGGAAGACAGTTTCCATTCTTGTATGTCAGACAATGAAAATTGCATAGGCAATAATGCGTATTGTCAATTAGACACAAGTAAGATTAGGGTTAAAAGCACTTTTATACCATCTTTCCAACATGAAGGAATTAAGAATTTTTCAGCTATGGTTGATTTTGCAGTTGAAACTATTTATGATGAATTTAATACTAAAAGATGTAATATCAAATATAATTTAACTAAAAATGAATGGCAAGCCATAAAAGGGCTGGCGGATAACAAGGAAATAATAGTTAAACCAGCGGATAAGGGTAACAAAATTGTACTCATGCATTATACCCAGTATGCTGAAATGTGTTGGGAACATTTAAATGATAGGAAAACATATAAGAACTGTGAGGTGGAACAATATGAGCAAGCAGTTAAAAAGTTTGAAGATTTATGTTATAAGGGATATAGATTAGGGTATTTTTCAAAGGACGATATAACTAAGAAATTTTCAACAAAAGGATGTGAAGTAGCAAAATTTTATTGTTTACCGAAAGTACACAAAAATCTACATTGCCCACCAGGTCGCCCGATTGTGTCAGCATGTAATTATTTTTCTCACAATATGGGTTTATTTTTACATAGCTTTTTATACCCATATGTGATGAAACAATCTTCATACATTAAAGATAGTTTTGATTTTTTAACAAAAATATCATCAGTAACATGGACCTCAGATATATATTGGTTTACAGCAGACGTTAGAAGTTTATACACAAGTATAGAACATAGACATGGTCTGAGAGATATAGAGAAGTTATTAGGAGATAGTCCTTTGCCATCATATATTATTGAGCTTATAGGATTTTGTCTGAAGAATAATTATTTTAGTTTTGATGGACAATTGTTCCATCAGCTTAGGGGTACGGCAATGGGGGCAGCATTTGCCCCCATGTATGCAAATGTTATGATGAATCTTTTTGAAATTGAATTTTTATATAGAAAAGAATTTTTTATAAATAAGGTTGTTAGATATTATCGTTATAAAGACGATTTAATTTTTATTTGTAGGGGTGGAGGACAAGAAATACATAAATTTAAGAATGATTTACAAACAAATGAATTTGGTTTGAAATTTGATGGCTTTCAAATTGGTAAAAAAGTCAATTTTTTGGATATAACCTTAGAAGGAAGTATGAATGGCAATATTGTGACAAAGGTATTTCGGAAATTTGAAAATGAATTACATTTATTAGATGGGAAAAGTTGCCATCCACCACATCTTATAAAATCATTGCCATATGGCGAATTTATGAGAATTAATAGGTTATATAACCATAGTGATGAAATTAATAATGAATTAGAGAAAATAGCACGGTTATATATAAAAAGAGGTTATGATGCTCAAGAGGTAATGTTATCATTAAATAGTATAAAAGAAATTAATAAAGATATGAACAAGACACAAAAGAAACATAATAAAAAAACATGTTCATATTCTTCGAGGGATGAACTAGAAAAAATTTATATGGTTATGACTTATGATTTACTTTCACAAGAAGTTAGTCATATGATGAAATATTACTGAAATTCATTATTTAAATATAAAGATTTAACATTAATTTTTCCTAAGAACATAACTTTCTCATATAAGAGAGGAAGAAATTTAAAAGATATGTTAGTTCATGCAGGTTTCCCAACCCCAAAGTTAAATTTAAATGTAAATGTTGATGTGAAGTTAAGGGGTACACATCCATGTGGTAAATGTATCTCTTGCAAGTATGTATGTAAGACATTTGAATGTATTAATGGGATGAAATTTTATCCTATGGGACAATTTTCATGTAATACTGAAAGAATCGTGTATGCACTAAAATGCCCTTGTAATATGTTTTATGTCGGGGAAAGTAAACAGGCTTTTAAAATAAGGTTGCAAGAACATTTAAGAGATATAAAAAATAAAAAAATAGAAAGTCCTCTTGCTATACATTTTAAAGATTTTCATAATAGTGATCTTAAGGGCCTGTTAGCTACAGTTTTAGAAAGTTTAGCTATGAATGAAAACGAAGAAATAATTAAATGTAAGCTGTTATATAAAGAGACAGTTTTTATATTAAAGTATGACACTATGGCACCTAGAGGCATGAATTGAAAGTGTAATTGGAAAGTCTTTTTATGATTAATTGTATAATTGCTAATTGAATGATTTAATTATTTTATTGATCAGTGTATAAAAATGTTTGAAAATTAACTGAAGATATTCTCTTGGAAGACGAAGGCCGAGGCGCTAGAGACTTTTGTGCAATAAACTTTTTGGTGTTGGATCCGTGGTCATTGTTTTTGATAACATTCTGCTGTTTGCTGGTAGTTCGCTAGTATATTATCTCCTCTTGTGGGAGTGGTGACTAGTTGTTCCATTGCATTTGAGTTTATAAATTCTAGGAACCTTTGGGCTAGGGTGTTGGGACTTAAGTAATGCTCCCAGTCTATGTTTGGGTAGTTGAAGTCTCCCAATATGATGGTATTTGGTGAGACATTCATATTCTCCAGTGTCTTCAGGAAGGCTGAATGGGGTTCCTGAGTTTGGGAGGGTGGTCTGTAGCATGCTACAAATTGTAGGGCAGTTTTGCCTACAGTTAGTTGAACGTGGATGGTCTCCGATGCTTTGTGCATTGCCACTAACATGGAGGTGTGGGTGTCTTTGATGAATATGGAAACTCCCCCTCCCTTTGTGGTTCAGTCCAAGTTTTGGGGCCGAAAAGCATGATATGAGGTATAACCTGGTAGTGCTGGGGTGCTCTCAGGAGCCTTGAACCAGGTTTCAGTCACTGCACAGACATCGATGCTCTCCATACTATGGAGAGCTTCGAGAGCCTGCATCTTGAGGTTTAGACTTCTGGCATTGAGCAGCATTACCCTTAGTTTTTTTCCACTTTTGTTTTCTAGGGAGGTGGGTTTGTCTTTTGAGCCTTGCCTAAAAAAGGCACTATGGGGGTGGCAAGAGCCTTTGCCAATATCCGGAAGCCTAGGGGTGACAGGTGCAAGCCATCCCTTGCGAAGCAGTGTGGCTTGTCAAGCATGTCCTCCCAGGCAGACAGACATTGGATCCCCCTAGAATGACACCAGTCATTAAGCCAATTATTAAAGCTGATCATCTTGTCTTTGTACTGAGGCATCATTCTTGGTGAGGGTAAGATGCTGCTCAGGGTCAGGGTCATACCGGCCTGGACTACATAATCGGAGAGCTCCTCTATGTCTCTTTTCATGTAGTACAGGGAGGTACGTCTCAGATCATTCATGCCGGCATGGACAATAACTGAGTCATATTTGTACTTGCTTTGGAGTGACCTGAGTGCTTGGGTTATGTGGCGGATTCTAGCGCCTGACAGGCAGCTCACTGTTACCTTTTCCTTGTTCAGTCTGGTGAGCAGGACACCAGTGTGTCTGACTATAGAGTCACCTATTACAAGTGTATCAGGCATGGTGTTTGGCCTTAAGGGCTGTGACGGTTTGGCACACTGACTATGTGTTGCATGTGCTGTGTTTTGAGGTGGTGGTTTCTTGGATGTCTGCTTTGGAAGACTCTGTTGTTTTGGTAGATTTTTAATTAGAGCCTCCGAATATGTCTTTGTGTGTTTATGTGTTTGGTTTGTAGTTGTGGTAGGTCTATGTGAGACTGGATTTGTGGTGTGTGTGGTTACCTTCTCCTCCTGACTGGTCTTGCCAGTCCTGAGTTGAGAGAGCTCAGCCTCCAGTTTGGCTATATAGTTGCATCTCTCGCATGTATTTGTATTTGTTGGGAGGAAAAGAGGGTTGTCTGTGTACATGAGGCCGTTGTAACATTGCCTCAAGATTCCCAGATTAACCAGCTGAACTGGAGAGGTTGCCAGTAATTTACCACTCGACATGCTAGAATAGTGTAAGGGATTGCTGTGTAACTGAGTTAGAAAGGACCTAAAGGGAAATGGGTACTCACGGGGATTGTAGGTGGATGTAGTGCTTTCTTTAGTTTAAGAGTGCTTTACTTTTGTAAAAAAAGCTTTAGGAGCAAGTGCTGGGCTTATTAAATAGAGAATAGACTGATTGTATTGAAAGTAGAGCTGTTTTAAGGGAAAAACAGAAGAGCAGACTTGGCGGAGCCAGAAATAGTTTAAACTTGTTTAACTGCTGCTGCGCTATGCACACAATCGCACAAAATGGCGCAAAAGCAGATTTTTAAACAGGGAACTTCAAAAGAGCTAGAAATGGTCCATATTGATCAATTACTACCAGATCTTGTGCTGAGGTCACTCCTTCAGGGACAGATAGGCTGCTCAAGGCTCCCCACTCCCACTGGTGAGCAAAGGTTCATAGGTTCATAGGTTCATAGGTTCATAGGTTCATACTAGGCTATCTGCCCTAGGGCATTTATAAGCCTAGCCAGAGTGTGTGTGGCTTTCACCACCCCTTAGGATGAGAATACTATACCCATTAGTTTGCTGTGCCTCTGTCCAGCAGTGATACAGAGATGATTCCCGGGGTAAACCTACGATCTCCCATCCACTCGTCAAGATTTCTCTTGAACAGAGTCAGTGAGTGGCTCTGCCTCACATGGACTGGGATTCTGTTCCATAGTGTAGGGAGTCTCTGGGTGATGAATCTGTCCCTCCAGCACGTCCTATTTATATCCGTGTTGAGGTTTAAGTCTCTTGCTCTCGTAGCTCTGGTGGATTTGGATTTTTTGAGGTGGAGCATGTCCATTAATTCCGGGTTGGACATGGCCTTGTATGTCAGGCACAGATCACCTCTGAGCAGACGGTATGCGACTGAATAGAGCTGGAGTTTCTTCAGTCGGGCATCATATGACATATGTTTGAGCCCCTTTATCCTTTTGGTGAGGAACTTTTGGGATCTTTCCAACTGCTGCAGGTGTCGGGTAAGGTACATTCCGAATGGGGCGTTGTACTCAATCATTGGTCTGATAAGTGAAGAGTACAGGGGTACAATGACCTCTCCTGATCTGGATGTGAATCCCTTCATGATCAGGTGGGCAATGTAGAAGGTCTTCCTAACCACTTTGGCAATGTGAGTGTCAAAGAGAGGTTACTGTCAACTTGGGTCCCCAGGTCCCTGATAACTTCTTCCGTGTTTAATGGATTACCACCTATGTGGTAATTAGGGGTTACCTTGTTTTTCCCAAAGGGTATGACTATACATTTTTTGGCATTTAGCTTAAGGCCATGGCTCTGGCACCAGTTATCCATTTCTATGAGACCTTTCTGGAGGATGTCTGTGTCTGATGGAGTGTCAATTATGGTGCCCAGTTTGCAGTCATCTGCAAATTTTGTCAGCCACAATCCCCCTATGTTTGCCTGCACTTCAGAAAAATAAATACCGAACAAGATGGGGCCCAGGACTGAGCCCTGTGGGACACCGCTCGTGACTGGCTTAGAGTCTGACATGGCACCAGCAACTCTAACCCTGTGCGTTCTGTCCTTGAGCCAGTTTGCAACCTATCTTGTGACATATGGGTTTACATCTAAGCTGGTGAGCTTTTCTATGATGCCCGAGTGGGGTATTGTGTCGAACGATTTTGCTAGGTCAAGGTAGGCTGTGTGAACTGCCTTACCCTCATCAATGGCCTTAGTGACTGTTTCGAAAAAGTCGACCAAGTTCAAGAGGCAGGATTTGCCCTTTACAAAGCTAAATTGGGTAGGATCCAGTGTCTGTAGGTCCCCAATGTCTTTATTTATGAGTTCCATTATGATCCTCTCCATAGCTTTGCAGACAAGGCTCATCAAGCTTATGGGGCGGTAATTTCCAGGGTCTGTAGAAGCACCGCCTTTGTGGAGTGGGACCACAGTTGCCATACGCCATTCTTTGGGTACGTATCCTGTAGTAAGGCTAAGATTAAACAGCAGCCTTATGTGTGGGTTTAGTTCCTCATTGATTTTGTGTAGCACACAGCTGGGGACACCGTCCGGTCCCATTGATGCTGTGTTTTTTGCTTTAGAGAGAGCAGCTCTCACCTGGGCATCTGAGATGTTTGGGAGGCTAGACTCTGGTGGGATAGATATTTCTCCTTTTGGGGGGGAGTGAGGGGAGAAATTTGCACTGAACCTGTCTGCCAGTATGTTGGCAATGTCTGTGGGTTCAGTGATTTTTTTATCATTTTGGACTAATTCTGAGCATATCTGGGAGTTTCCACCCAGGTTTCTAACATAGCTAAAGAAGGCTTTATGATTGTCTTTTGTGTCATTAGCAATTTTTCTCTCAAAGTTGGCCTTGGATGATTTTATGAGTGATCGTAGTTTTTTGCTAGTATTGATCAGAGATGCCTTCCCTTTTAGGGATTTTGCTCTGTCATGTAGTAGCTTTCTCCTCTTGTTGTAGAGTTTGTTTATGGCTGGAGTCCACCAGACCGGGCGCCTGCCTTTGGTGGAAAGGGTCTTGATTTTATTAGGGATTGCTTGATCCATACATTCCTGGAGGTGCTCATAGAAGGCATTTGTAAGGGTTTCAGCAGCGTGGGTTGTGGTTTCCACTGGCTCGGGGGCCTTGAAGGATACCACTCCAGTCTTAAGAAGTGTGAAGTTTGCTTTTGAGAAGTTCTTCACTGTGGTCTTTTTTGCTGGGGGTGGGGGCGGGATGTGGATCTCCAGTGAGATTAATTTATGGTCTGATCTCACCAATGAGGGATATACTTCCGGTGTGGAGCATTTTGTCCCCATGTTTGTGATGATCAGGTCTAGTATATTTTCTCCTCTTGTTGGAATGGTGACTAGTTGTTCCACAGCATTTGGGTTTATGAACTCAAGGAACCTTTGGGCTAGGGTGTTGGGGCTTGTGTAATGTTAATAAACTGAAAAGGAGTGCAGTGAACAAAAGACTTGTAAACGGAGAATCACCACACACTTCGAAGGAAAACCTCAATAAGGTCAAAACGCTGTTTAATATCCAAGCACAGATACAAGTTAACGCTGACAAACTGCAAACACACGTTTTCGTCGTATTACTTCCTCAGAAATGCAAACACATGCCAGTGATCTACAGCTGTTAATATATACACACCAATTAAATTTAATCAGCTTAATTAACCAATAAACCTGCAGGCTTAGAGGTATACATAAGTAGATATTAAACTTTTGTTCCTCCTAGGAAACAGACTCTAAAATGTTGTTGTAGAATTAAAAAACATACATACAGACATAACTGAACATTCAGTTGACATCAACTGTTTAAAAGATCGCAAATAAAAACTCCTTGCAGGATTTCTTTAAAACTTGTTAAAACACTGAAAGCAAATATATTATATGCTGAAAATCCATAGAATGTGTACTATAGCACCATCTCCTGGACAAAATAAATGGTTCAAAGAAATAAAGTAGAACTGACAAAATTTGACAAGTGTCTTGAACTACAGAGGCATTGTGATTCAAGTTGTTTAACTGAAACTCATAGTAAAATGTAGTTACCATAGTAACTTTTATGTAATGTATATGTTCAATGATGTAACCCCCAAACTTCAAGTAGTGAGTAGAATTGCTTGTGTAATGTTCCCAGTCTATGTTTGGGTAGTTGAAGTCACCCAATATGATGGTGTTTGGAGAGACATTCATACTCTCCAGTGTCTTCAGGAAGGCTGTGTGGGTTTCCTGAGTTTGAGATGGTGGTCTGTAGCATGTTACAAACTGTAGGGCAGTTTTACCTATGGTTAATTGCACCTGGATGGTCTCCGATGCTTCGTGCATTGCCACTAACCTGGAGGTGTGGGTATCCTTTATGAATATGGATACTCCCCCTCCTTTTGTGGTTCGGTCCGGAGTTTGGGGCCAGAACGCATGATATGAGGTATAACCTGATAGTGCTGGGGTGCTCCCAGGAGCCTTGAACCAGGTTTCAGTCACAGCACAGACATCGATGTTCTCCATACTGAGGAGGGCTTCGAGGGTGTGCATCTTGAGGTTTAGACTTCTGGCATTGAGCAGTATTACCCTTAGTTTTTCTCCATTTTTGTTTTCTAGGGTGGTAGGTTTATCATTTGAGCCTTGCCTAAAAAAGGCACTATGGGGGTGGCAAGAGCCTTTGCCAATATCCGGAAGCCCAGGTGTGACAGGTGCAAGCCGTCCCTTGAGAAGCAGCGTGGCTTGTCAAGCATGTCAAAGAAACTTCCTTCTATCCAAGTAAGGCAATGGGCAACACAGGAACTATCCCAAAGTCCAGAATACAGCAAAGCCTGTATAATTGACTACTCTAGTCAAGGAAAGGCAGGAAAACAAGGATTTTTTTTGTTTTTTTGTTTTTTTGTAAGAAAACTACAGAAAAACACAAGGAAACAACAGAATATTAAATGCACAGGCTAGCACACTTTAGTGGGCAGCCTCGACAGTTAAATTAAACAAACAAACTTAAACAAACTGTATCTTAAGTGCAGGTAATGTAAAACACAAAATTCAGGTAATATAGCAGTTAAAACTTTGTTTAAAGCAAGAAAAGAAGGTCGCTCAGGTAAAACAACAAAAAATATACTTAAATCAGGAAAGTAGTCATATTTTTCAGTTCTCTGCTGCTAGCACCACTCTGCAGGACCACGAGGAGCTGTTGCTGAGTAGTATAGTCAGAAAAAAAACGCTCAGAAGTGGATGTTTAAACAGGGAACTTCAAAAGAGCTAGAAATGGTCCAAATCAACCAATTACTATCAGATCTTGTGCTGAAGTCACTCCTTCAGGGACAGATAGGCTGCTCAAGGCTCCCCACTCCCACTGGTCAGCAAAGAAACTTCCTTCTATCCAAGTAAGGCAATGGGCAACACAGGAACTATCCCAAAGTCCAGAATACAGCAAAGCCTGTATAATGGACTACTCTAGTCAAGGAATGGCGGGAAAACATCAAGTACATTTAGGAATCTAACATGAGTATCAGGAAACACAGAGGTCCAGAGGCTTATTCTTTATCCTACAGACTTTTGTAGGTAAGTACTAGGTTAGATGCCCTTGTGGGAAATTTTAAGACCGGCCAATTTCCTTGTCAAAAGTGAGAATCAAATTATTTACCTTAGGTTTGGCAGGTAAACACCTTAACCATTATAGCAAATCCAAGCACTCAAAGAGCTTGGTGCTCACTGAAGTCTGTTTACTTCTACCATCACTGCAGTCCACATGTGGGAGGTGCAATTTCCTACTTAAGCTGCAGATGAGGCTTTGATCTAGGCACACTGACACACCCACACACACAGTCACTCAGAACATGAGGTTGTTAGCCTCCCTATCCCCCTTGCATCTACATGACATTCACCAAAAACAAACCTATTCATAATGATGTAGGTAAAAAGTCTCTTTTTGTGTCTCAAGGTATCTGAGGTATAAGCCCACATCTCAAACTCCTCAGAGGCATAACGGAGCCCCACATGCTACATTCCAATTTGCAAACAAGAGGCAGGGAAGTCACCATATTAGCTCAATTATACATATAGGACATCAATGACCAGTCAAACCTCTTGGTAGTGTCATAGTTATAGGTCATTACATAGTGAGATGCACAGACACTGCCCTTACAAGGTTTAGCAAAAATAAGGAAATAGTGAGCTGTCTTCCAGGTGACAGACTGCATTAGGTGACTAGGGTCTTCAATACACTTCATTCCCAGACACAGCTTTGATGTAGATGTGGATCATGTGAAGTGAATGAATTGGGATATACTTCCCTGGCTTATATAAAAACAGGGGTTACTTGAGTATGTGTCCAAGGGTGGTATGCAGCTAGTCTTGAGCAAAATCCTACCTTCACCAAGAATGATCCCTCAATATAAACAAAAGTTAATTAACTTCAACAACTGTCTTAGTAATTAGTGATTTTCAATAAGGATCGAATGTGTACCTGCCTGGAGGAGAATGGCTGACAGCCCTACTTGTTTTGTAAAAAATGCCTTGCAGCTTTCACCTCAGGGCTTTCATATATTGGTAAAAACTCTCAGCAACCCTATAATGTCCTTCTTTGACAACATGAACCTGTTCCATCTACAAGCCTATGCAAATTTGAACAGAATAGTGCTAAGGTGGTACTGTTCAAGGCTTGAAACCTCAACAAAGCCCTAGAAGCTATGTTATCAATATAAAATATTTTGCTTCTGAAACATGGTTTTACTATAGTGATAGCACTACCACGATTCTATGCTTATCACATATTCACACCTTCTACTAAGGGTGTTGCTCCAACATATGATAGTATCCATATATTTCTCTGCAGATCTATCAACTCAAGAATTATATGCCTGGAAAATAACCTTGAACTCCTTCACATCCTAGTAACTTTAAATACACCCTCCTTCCATATCATGGTCATCTATAGAATACCTTCCCTGACACTTGCAACCCATAGGACATATCAAAATAAGCTTGACTCCCTCAAAATTGAACCAAACATTATTCACCTCATGGCTTTCAATTACATATGTACCAAATGGATTTCTTAAACTACCACAATCAAATATACATAGCACTTCCTAGACTTTATTGATACTAACTATTTCATCCAGATTGTACATTTCACTACAAGGGATTCCAATTTACTAAACTTGGTCAACACAAATATTTGCTCTGTACAGCTAACTTTATACTTATGCTAATGAAATCCAACCTTTATGCAGTGGCTTTCATGATTCAAATGCAGCCCAAAGACATCACTAATAATAAAACATTCAAATATTTGTCTAAGGCCAATTTACTTAACTAATTTGTATAATTTCATACAACACATGTAGCTCCTTATAGTGTAATTTTTTTGGATGGTGGGCTGGCTTCCTTAACTAACATAACTTAAATGACGTACCAATAAAAAAGGTATAAAAAAGTAAATGGCACTAAAATTGTTAGTCTGATATGGCCTGCACCACAGATATTAATCAATATATGTGTCATTTGTTATTCATATATTCTTACTTACATTTGTATTTTCAAAACCAAGCAAACACTGTATTATTCAGAGGAAGGTATAAGATATCATGATGATAAATAAACAAAATAGATTGTTATTGCCCATGTATAATACATAATACTGCATATATTGCTAGCTAGTGATATGCAGTATTCCCATATGTACATTAACAGTTTTACAACTAAGTGACTTACAAACTCTTATATGATATCAGGCGACACCTTCAATGGTACTAAAAATAATTGTCACTGATATTTGCTCTGTAAGTTGCATTGCTTAAAAAATTCAGTGTTACTTTTATTGGTAATTACAAACCAAAAAGTAAAAAAATGCAATTAATGTTTAATTGACCATGTGATAGAGCTCATTAGATTTACATTCTGAGAGTGTATATAAGGTCTTCTACAAGAAAAACAAAGCAAATATAGACCCCGGGATTCATGAAGCTCGGCGCAAGGCCAGCGGTAGGCTTGCACCGACAGTGCGGCGTGAAGATGGCGCAGTAGCGCCAAATGCATATTAATGAAGGCGCACTGCCACCACAGCCACTTGCACAGGAAAGGAGCGAGAGTGCATAGGGCGTGTCGAAGTGCCGCATGGAGGCATGGAAATGCCAGTTGTCGATGTGCAACCTAAAATGCTTGCATATAATAAGTTGCAAGATAGTAATCACATCTGTCAGTGTCCATGGATACTGAAATGTATGCAGAGCATGCAAGAAAGTTCTTGTGAACACAAAATGAAGAAGCAAACACAAATGTACGATAGGGAATAACGGGTCCCTATCCTGCGAACAAATGACATGGAAAACCATGTGCCCGTAGTCCAACGCAGTTTAGATAGCTATACCAAGTGGAAGTGAAATGCATCATATGTTAGTGAGCTGCCAGTAGGTACGTCCTGCCCAATGGTTAGGGTCACCAGCTGACCCATAATGTGAGGGAGGGTACACAGTTGGGCAGATGTGTCCATAACAAAATACATGATAAATGTACATATCTAGCGACCGTATGTCCGAATCATATCCCACAAGGCATGTAATAGTCACATACAAAAGGTATGTCCGTATTTCACATACCAAATGTGACAGGAAATAGAATAAGCATGTAAACAAAACAGAAGGAGCATATCAACAGCTACAACAATAAGGAAACATGTAGGCTGAAAGGAACAGTATTATTCATACTGTCGACTGTGGGGACGTGCTGTCCAGTACAGTCAGATATGTGTACGGAATATATTCCATCCTGGACATAGGCAAAGGTGGCATCCTACCAATGATTAGAACAGTCAGCCAAAATCCGCAAATCAGCGGTACAAGCCGAACTTGTCAGGATGTGTCACAGTTGAACGGGTAGTACCCGGGTATATCAACCATGTAATGAAAGTTAAGTATGGGCGTGTACCTATGTGCGTGAGGTATAGCATGTGGAAAGCAAACATGGCAGGGTAGTCCACACAACCATACAGGTACCTGACATATGTAGGGCATTCAATGTGTTACTCTGGCCGTGTCATGGGCCAACAACCAAAGCAGTGATGTTTGGGGTGTGAGGAATATGTGTGTGTGGGGGGATGGGTAATGGTACAATCCTCCAAGGCGATACTGTGTTGTATGCAGAATAGATGAACCGGAGGTATATGAGGGAGCAGTGGGTGAAGCTGAAAGAAGCAGAAAAACATGTATAAACAGCTGCAATACAACCAGATGGGCCATACTGTAGAATACAATCCCACAAACATATGAATATTGAAATGTGCGAAACAAATGTATAGACATGTCACCAGCACATACCCACAGATTGGTCCTGATGGAACTGGCCATAACAAATGCAACACACCTGGATGCATAATGGACTACCCAGCATCCCCTCCACATCACACAACCTGCTCCCTTACCTGAACGTCCACCAAATCCAGCCATACTTGGTCTGCTGGTTTGGTGCAGCCACATCTACACATAGTGACCACTACCCATATGTAGTAGGTAGTGTCACCCTAGGCAGTTGCAAGATTGCACACAATGTATCCCTTGCATGTAAAACCACCAGCACATTTGCATAATGCCAGAATAATGTTCGGTATATCTCTTGTTTTGGTCTTGTTCAATTTTTGGGATATCCCTCATAGGATAAGTAACCTGTGTAAATATTAGAATGGAAGACACGAAGTCCAGTCCTGTAGATATCTGGACACAAGCTGGAATGTACATTAGTCATGCACGTCACTGTCCAGCCCTAAATGGTCATGCATAGCCTACTACCCAGGATCAAACACCTGCCCGTGTGACGCACGTGTCCCGACACAAATAAGCGAGAGAATATATTGCACACATTCACATAGTGGCACATGGTATAAGGGTGATGAAGACACTGACGTAAACAGGATACCCCTGATCCACTGTGTGAGGGAAAAGTAATGTGTGTGTAGGTGTGACCTGACCAACAATGGTACAATGCGAAATGTCTTGTGACCGTAGGAAATAACTATGCACCATACTGCATGTAACAGTTGCCTAAAGCGGTCATGTCAGGATAGAATAAACATAATTCGTACAAGAAATAGGCAAACAACAAAAGTGCCAAAGGTATAAGGCTCACAGCTAGGAAACAAATGAATGTTCTACACCTGCACTGACCGTGGCTATGTGTTATTCCAAACAATCTGGTGTCCGCAGTAGGGTTATCATCTGTCCTGCTTTGCGAGAGACAGTCCATCGTTGGACAGTTGTGTCCTTACAAAAGACATTTCAAATGGCAAATGTCCTGGGATTGTAGGACATAATTATGTCCCATATGTTATGTAATAGTAGCAGAAAATAATTATTGCAGTATCTACAATACCTAAATGTTACAAGAAACAGAATAAGCAACCAAACTGCTGCAACAATAGGCTTTTATGTAGGCAAATAAGTAAAGTTTTATCTGTTGTACTGACCGTGGGTATGTGTCGGCTTGAAAATCTGATGTGTGTTCCGAAAATGTCCCATCTTGGCCATTTGAAAAGGTGCCAACCCCAGTCACCAGAATACAGCACGACCTGTACATATGACAATGTCAACGATACCAATGGTCAGAGCATTTGCACAATAACTGGCCAGACTCTTAAAAACTCACAAAGCCAGTGACCTTTGGGGGAAAGGTGTTGAATGAGAATGACTACTTACAACAATGAAGAGTAATAGATGCATTTAACTGCAGAAAATTAGTAGTATTACGAATCTGTCAACACATTCCAAGTTAATAGTACTAATATGGTAGAAGTGTCCGTGATTGTGCCTGAGTTGTCATAGCCTTGTTCCTGTCACTGTAGACATGAGTCCCCGAGTATCAGAGAGGTCCATATACAGAAGTACACCAACCAACTGTCCCATCTGTTGACAGGACTATTGCATACCTTTAATGAATTCATAACAGATGTCCAAAATAATATTCATTGTATGTATAAATGAATGAAATAGTCAAATGGGAAGGGAAACCACCCCCCACCCCAACATGCATTATGTAGTGGAACCACTCCCCGCCCTAAATTATGTAGTACCGACCCAATAATGTGGTCAGAGGTGCCCAAACACCTGTGTCTGTAAACACAGGTAGAATGTTAAACTCTGGACTAACTCTGTCCATGTGCTACGTCTGATCTTTGAACAGCGCCAGGGCAGTGCTAGTCACCAGTCGGCCAAGCCAAACCCGGACCAGCACTTTAAAACCCTGACAATCAAACACGCGTATGTGCGAGGACTATAAGCATAGGAGTTATGAATATCCTTGGAGTGAGTAGAGTTGCAGCATGGGTCCAGAGCAGTAGGAAACAGGGAATGTCCTAATTGTAGTACTGCGGTTTTCCCAGCAGGAGAATGGATGCCTGCTGTGTAAGGGAAGCGGTGAGGTGTATGTCAGAGAAGCTATGAACCATGGGTATACATATAAATGAACCAGAACACCAATAGTGTATTGGTTACAGCATCAACCCAACGTAAAGGCATTCCCAGTCCAAGTATGACTATAGCACATATTAAATGTGTAATGAATGCCTCTGTGCTGTAAAGCCAACATTTATACATGAAAGGTGGCCGCGTTCGCATGGTTCCGTTAACCGGATTCCATCAAAGTGGTACTGTCATAAGGAATAAGGCACATGTAATCCTAAAGACGTGGTTGTAAACATATGTAACTCAGAATAAGTAGATGCAAGTGGGCCTGCGCGGGTGTACGCAGCTATTAGCATAGCAAATGTATGTTGTCTTCTACAGCTGTGACTTTTATACATATATATATATATATATATATATATATATATATATATATATATATAGTTAGATAGATGTGTTTATAGTAACTATCCACAGACATAACAGAAATATGCATTTATATATCATATATATATATATATATATATATATATATATATACACACACACACACACACACACACACACATATATATATATATATATATATATATATATATATATATATATATATCCATATTTATATAAATATATATATATATATATATATATATATATATATATATATATAGATAGATATGTTAGGAATGCTGACAGATGAAATCAAACCTAAGGGTTGTGAAGGGAATCCAGAGCAAGTTAGGAATTATGAAGTGCTCGCAGCGTATGACACTTAAAGCTGTACAAGTGTGAGTAGAGCATCACTATCCACACCAGAGGCAGGGCTATACAAGTGGCCATAACATTGTTGAAGTGCTACGTCAACATTGTAAACAGACAGAATGCAGGACATGTTGCGGCCACCTACACTTGTAACCCGCAAATCGTTCATACTCCATAACATCAGGAAAGGCACGTATGTGCAAATATGAATGGATGGTGAGCCTGTGCATACACGAGGCAGTACAAAATGTGTGTAGGGCCCCAACGCTCATGAGAGGGCAATGTGTAAAGGTGTGTCATGGCTGCGATATCAGGTGTATAATGGCTGTTATGCGGGGAAACTCAAAACGGGTTCGCATGGTTCCGTTAACCGGATTCCATCAAAGTGGTACTGTCATAAGGAATAAGGCACATGTAATCCTAAAGACGTGGTTGTAAACATATGTAACTCAGAATAAGTAGATGCAAGTGGGCCTGCGCGGGTGTACGCAGCTATTAGCATAGCAAATGTATGTTGTCTTCTACAGCTGTGACTTTTATATATATATATATATATATATATATATATATATATATATATATATAGTTAGATAGATGTGTTTATAGTAACTATCCACAGACATAACAGAACTATGCATTTATATATCATATATATATATATATATATATATATATATATATATATATATACACACACACACACACACACATATATATATATATATATATATATATATATCCATATTTATATAAATATATATATATATATATATATATATATATATATATATGTATATATATATATATATATATATATATATATATATATATATATATATATATATATATATGTATATATATATATATAGATAGATATGTTAGGAATGCTGACAGATGAAAGCAAACCTAAGGGTTGTGAAGGGAATCCAGAGCAAGTTAGGAATTATGAAGTGCTCGCAGCGTATGACACTTAAAGCTGTACAAGTGTGAGTAGAGCATCACTCTCCACACCAGAGGCAGGGCTATACAAGTGGCCATAACATTGTTGAAGTGCTACGTCAACATTGTAAACAGACAGAATGCAGGACATGTTGCGGCCACCTACACTTGTAACCCGCAAATCGTTCGTACTCCATAACATCAGGAAAGGCACATATGTGCAAATATGAATGGATGGTGAGCCTGTGCATACACGAGGCAGTACAAAATGTGTGTAGGGCCCCAACGCTCATGAGAGGGCAATGTGTAAAGGTGTGTCATGGCTGCGATATCAGGTGTATAATGGCTGTTATGCGGGGAAACTCCAAACGGGTGTGCAGGAGAAACTGTGGATATGCGAGTATGGACACAGGAGTTATAGGGTACGTTGCGCCGGGTGCAATGGAGTTGCCCGTGGAGGTCAGCTAGTTCGAAGGTGCGATTCCCAGATAGAGCGTCGTTTGCGTGGAGACATGCGTGAATGGGCGTATCATTGTCGGACGTAGTGCGTCAGGTCTGGCAGCCTGGCAAGTAAAACCTATACACCACCCATGAACGGAATGGAGTTCTGCTGTGACAACCCCAAACCAGGAAAAGCAGAAAGTCACAACTACATGAAGACAACAATTTGTCGACGTACAGTCACAGTAACACAAACACGCATCCTATCAACAGTAATAATATGAATGTGTACAGAAACAAACAGGAAAAATAGGCTGCGCATACGAGGAATATGTCGAATCACACTATCACAACCCAGTTAGCAGTGGCACCCCAGACATGAAAAACCAGCGACATCTGTCCGCTGCATAACGTGCAATATACTGAGCACAAGTTCACAGGAGTGAAGTGTCAATGTCAGAATGACTAAGGTAATGACTGGGAGGTCCAATAAAGAAACATTGTACCCCCCCACATCGCCCAGCTAGGCCGGACAGACATACATACAGGCAATACAGAGCAATACAGAGCAATACAGTATACTAACCTCGAAAAAGGGCATAGCAAAATTCATTTAAAATGGGTGGCGAAAGCCAAACACACTCTGGCTAGGTTTATAAATGCCCTAGGGCAGATAGCCTAGCATGAACCTATGAACCTATGAACCTTATAGTATGCTGTTGAAGCAGGGATAAACCAATATGCATGTATAAGTGTCCATGTCCGGGAAATGTGTAGGTTAACGGACACACAGATGTATATATAGATAAAAACGTATATATACACATAGCTATATTAATTTACATACACATATATATCCATACGGATATATATATATATATATATATATATATAAATATATATATATATATATATATATATATATATATATATATATATATATATATATATATATATATATATATATATATATATATATATATATATATATATATATATATATATATACACACACACACACACACACACACACACAGAAGGATATACTATGGATATATATAAATATATATATATATATATATATATATATATATATATATATACACACACACACACACACACACAAACAACAGGCAGTGATATATACACATACACACAAAACAAACTATATGTCAGTGTAGATATACACATTCACATAAATAGGTTACTTCACAGCAATTAGGGGTAACATATTTACAGCCCATGCATTTGTGACTGGGAGGTCCAATAAAGAAACGTTGTACCCCCCACATCACCCAGCTAGGCCGGACAGACATACAGACAGGCAATACAGAGCAATACACTGCCGCTGTCCAAAACACAGGTAGGAAAGGACCAGTGGGAGAGTTCTGCAAGGTCTACACTTTAAACATGGATAACGGTGTCCCTTGCGGGACCCCAAAAATTCAGGGTATGAAAGAATCTGCTGACATTATTACGAGCAAGATGTAGGTGTACGTGGAACAGTAGGTTGTGCAAGTGTGATAATACATGGGTTGGCAAAACGTATGTCATGTGTACCGAGATGGGGAGAGTGGGCAATGTGTAAGGGTGTGCTCATACCCCAGCTGCACTCACAGTAAGTATTTTGTCACGACTGCTGTAGAGGGCTGCCAGGTAGGTGGACCATGGGTATGCATTAATGGGCTTAAGTGTGCAGGTGCTGGTTGGCAGAGATGTAGTAGGCCTGCCCAGTGGAAGTCATTAATATTCCTATGTGGGCATAGCATACGCCTACACCTCCCAAACCTGAAGAGCACATCTACCGGATAGTTTGTAAACCATCGGGGAATACATAGAGACCTACACAGTGCCGTGTACCCGATTAGCATGGACGTCCATAGTTATGTATCAGAATGTAACAAAGTCCAACTAAACACTGCCAGAACTACTGATATTAGGTGAACAGGTGGTGGAATACAGGTAATGACAAATGACAACATGTATGAGTCATAAGCAGCATGCACCTCGACAAACGTGAATGAATACATATGTTCTGTGACTGTGAATATGTCTGGTTAATAGAACCAATCATCTAAATGTGTCCCGCAGGGTGTTATGCATTGTTCCTGATACAGTGTTTATTCACACCTATTGGTATGTGAGTTCTGCTACTGACAGAAAGTGCATAAGTTGCTGACCACCTCAGGTAGATGATAGCATAATAGCAGAGGTTAAACACCCGTATGCCTGCGAGGGATACACCTGTCTGGGCAGTTGTGTCTTGCAAAACGACAGTTAGGGCACATGGTCTGAGCATATCTCTCAACTGTCCCTGATTTTCAGGGCCATCCCTGATTTTGACTCAAATGTTAACTCTGTCCCTCTTAATCCCTCCTAAAACTAGTGACGTTTGGAGGAAAGGTGGTGAATTACACTTAATGAATAATGACAATAATTAAGAAAATGTGTATTAATTCATATGCTCTGATTCTGTCAATGTTTCAAGTTAATAGCACTAATATTTTAAAAGTGTCCCTGATTGTCCCTGATTTTTTCTTGACTTGTCCCTGATTCTATTGAAATTTGTCCCCAATTGATTGAGAGGACTGGGTCTGTGAGTTCGGGAATGGAGGCTATGTAGTGTGTGTAGTGGTGTCAGACATCAATTTGTTGTATCAGTAACAGCTACATGTAATAGGAAACAGTATTATCAATTATAATGCTACATGAATAACCTTAACGTATGCAAACCGTGGAGGTTGTCCGTGTACTACTGGCTGTGGGTCAGACCTCTCAACTAATTGGTGACAAATTTCAACAGAATCACGGACAAGTCAAGAAAACACAAGGACAATCAGGGACACATCTAAAATATTAGAGTTATTAACTGGAAACATTGACAGAATCAGAGCATATGAATTGCTACACATTTTCTGAAGTAAAAGAAGTTTGTAACTCTTAATTATTGTCATTATTCATGAAGTGTAATTCACCACCTTTCCTCCAAATGTCACTAGTTTTAGGAGGGATTAAGAGGCACAGAGTTAAAATTTGAGTCAAAATCAGGGACGGCCCTGAATATCAGGGACAGTTGAGAGGTATGCTGTGGGTATGTGTTGCCTCGACACATGTGATAGCTCTACATATAAGGTCTATAGGGCTGCCACCAGTCTGAACGGCCAAAGTGGAACCTGCTCTGTAGAACTGTCAGATGTACCAGGGCAGAACATACTTACAGCCATGCATAGTACAGAAATATACATTTAGAGCAAATCAACTGCTTATGCTGTTACATATGACATATCGACGTATCAGGTATACAAGACCTGTAACAAGCAACAAGTACAGACACCTACAACATGAGAAGGTCCCCTAATCAGGACAGTTGCAATGGCTAGAGTTTTGTCCATACCACTCAACTGTCCCTGAATGTCAGGTACGTCCCTGAGTTTGACTGAAAGTCTAACTGTGTCCTTCTTAATCCCTCCTAAATGTAGTGGCTGTTGAAGGAAAGGTGGTGAATTACACTTACTGACTAATGACAATATGTAAGAGTTATAAACAACTGTTACTTCGGAATATGTGTATTATATCATATGCTCTGATTCTGTCAATGTGTCAAGTTAATAGCATTACTTTTGTAAAAGTGTCCCTGTTTTTCATGACCTGTCCCTGAGTCTGCAAAAACGTGTCCCCGATTGGTGGAGAGTTCTGGTATTGTCACATGTGATGTGTGATGAGGGACTGTCCCATGCAAAGTGGGAAAGGTGTCATTCCTACAGTCTCCTATTGTGCAATCTGAAAAGTGGTCAACGTGCAGTTGGTATGCTGTAGCATGACTTGGCATACAGCTGCGTTAACAAACTCAAGTCACATGTCAGCATTGCAGAGTATCGGTTCCCATGTATCAGGCAGATGGGAGCAGATCGTATGAGGAACACACATATAATATGAGTACGTCACTGGACAGGCTGCCGAGTCTGTATAGTCGAATGGCTGCCGTCGTAAAATGGTTACACATACCCGATACTGTAGTCATGTAGTCTGATGTAATATGCATCACAAGAGATCGCACACACCCAGCGTGAGTGACAGATGTAAGTGGAAATGTCGGAGAGCGAGTGGCTTTAAGCATGTTTGTCTACCAATATGCCAGTAGTGCCCTGCCAAAGAAATGTGGAGTGTAAACATGTATAAGGTGCTGTGACCAGAGGTCAGCAGTGCTTAACACTGTGCAAACCCACGCACAACAGCTCCCACCTGCTGGACTGTGCCTTACCTGGTTTGTATCCAAAGGCGTCAGCCTGTCCGCAAACAAAGAACCGCTCTATACACATGATGATAGAAGTACCCTGTACACATAGCTCATGTGAATTAACAATAGACCATGGCATATGTACAGACAATAGACCGCAAACACCATACAGCGCAGACATCCAACAGTATAGCAATGTACTGGCAGATATGTCTGGACCACTGGTGTGTGCATGCTTGGCTGTCCTGTGGTTCAGTGTGTGAGCATGCCCAGTATGACTGTTACGCATGTTGTAGACTGACAATACCGTCATGTGTGTGAGCATGCAAAGTATGGTCAACTGTATTGCATGTGTCACATGTCTAGATAGTTAGTACTGTGTTGCTGACCCCTCTGTTCTACACAGACAGGTGACATGCTGTGTCTGCAGGGTAGCTAATGGTCATGTGGCATTGACAGTTGCTACATATCTGTATAGCGTGGGGGGACATGCAACCACAACCACAGTCCTACATAGCAACGTGGGAGGTGCACATGACTCTCACATGTGTAGGTGTGACGGGGGCACAGCCAACAGTTGTACACATCTGCCGATACTGTACTGGTCTGCCGGTTACTCCATGTCAGTGTGTGGACCTACCTAAATTGCTGGCTGGAGGGATACCAGGGTATGTCATTTCCCAGCATTAATTACCAGCACAGTGGTGTTGGACGTCCTATTACACATCCTACATCAAACAGCCTGGCCTGCTGTCATCTGTGTTTGTCGTAGGGGGTTGGGGTCAGTCATTGGGCATATCCATAGGCCATTGTATATCATTTGTCTGTATTGGTCCACATCTGTCCAGCTGCATGGAACATGTGTGGGCTGTATGGACACACATGATGGTCAGCCCATAATCTGCAGTGGGTTAGGACACCCTGTGTACTACAGCCTACCATTGTGACCCCCGTATGTGCTACAGAGGTCATGGCACCACTATGGATGTGTACTGTCTGCTGGCCTAACATACGGCCACCACAGTCACTTGTATGCTCACATACATACCAGATCAATGGGTAAGTATACATTCTAATATAACTGCCACTTGTTAGGTCAATAGACATACCTTGGTTGTGTTACAGACTGGAGGATGGTGCTGGAGTGCTGCTTATGTCGGATGCACACAGTGCACCTACCATACATGGCCAAGCACAGGTACTGTCATGTTTGGCATCCATTGTATGTGTGCTGGTCAGAGAGGGGAAATCCGTGGGTACCTACTGTGTCAGTGCATATGCCTTGTGTTGCCTCTTTGCCAAGGGCAGGTCATACTGTGCATGGGCTGTCGCCGACTTTGCCCTACTCAGGTAGTTCCTTCACCAAGTCACACTGTGCCTGTACAGGCCTTGGCAGTGGTGTTGCGCTGTGTGGCCCTGCCCCATGCTGTTCCTGCTGCAACTGTTACTGCAGGATAACATTGTGTAGCATAGCAAATAACATAACAACATGTATGCATGTAGCTTGTGAATACTGCAGAGCCCCAACAGATGTGTCCGGATACCAGAACTGTGAACCGAGCATCCCAAACACATGCACATGAATATGTCTTGCCTGTGCATCCGCCTCAGTATGGTGTGACTGTTCAGGTGTGTGTGCATTGCTGATGGGTGTTATAAGCCACTACATCAGTGTTTACCTAGCATCCCCCACTAGGAGACTATAGGGGATGTCCACATAGGCATTGGTGTGCTACAGCTGTGTCAGATGCCATATATCGGACACATCACAGCTTCCAGGGTAGACAGCACACACATTCAATCTCATGCTGTGGCCATCGCATAGGGCCTAGCTGTTGGAGGGTATGCCCCTGCACTGACTTTAGGCCCTACCCTGCTCCCCGGGTGGTGCTACATGTGCAGGCTATAGCACCCAGTACCCCAGGATACTCATCCATGTGGTTGAACAGATTCATATTGCTGGTCCACTAATCACGTGTGTGGAGGACCTGTACGTGCTCACTAGCATGTGTTGATATGGCATCTGTGAACTGGTGCAATACTCTGAATGCAGATGCCTGTGAGATACCCATGATATCCCCAGTTGTGCTGTGTGAGGTACCTGAGGCTAGTACACCGAGGCCAACACATCCCATGGTATCCACTGTGATGCATTCCCCTCAGCCTGTTTGATGTGTTAGGCACAGGTCAACAAGCTGCTGTAGGAGGTCTCTGTTCAACCCATAGTGCTTCAACATCACCAGCCCATGTAGATACTGGTAAGTCACCCCCCGGTCTATAAAGTCTTATGTCACCCCAGTAAGGGTTGTTTGGCAGCATACACATCCGCACTGCCCCAGCCTCCTGCCCATGTTGGTATATGTTGCCTGCTGCAGCCCATGCCATTTGGTTGGACTGTGTCGTGAAATGTCCCTGCAGGTATACACCGGTGGTGTAGAGTGTGGATGAAACATGTGTGTATGCTGCTTGCTTGCATTAATGTACTGTTCATGTGCGGGCTGGCCATGTCATCAGCTGATTGTGCTGATCAACACCTGTATGTGCAGCCTGTACACCCTGACTACCCCACCACTGCTGTCATCCCTCCCAGTGTCACCAGGCAGGTATAGACACAACCCTAGCTTAGGTTTGCTAAGGCAGGAGCAGTCCCGAGGCACAGTTCTGCAATGTACGTACAGTATGCCTGACCCCCCCTCCCATGCTGTCAACTATATGCGAGACCTGCACCTGGCTGACTACACACATACACTCCAGGGACCAGCACCACACCCTGGTGATAAATGTGATACACCATAGTCTACCTCATCTGCATAGTATAGTCTTCTAATGAATAGTTATATGACCCATACCGAACCTCCAACATATTAACCACTGCTCAGTGTCGCTCAGATCCACACACAACTGGCAACAGGTGCCTTACCATCACCATATTCGATGTCCCATGGTCTGCCGAGCAACAAAATAACCGGTGTCTACATGACTACAACCCGTGGCCCTGCACACCACAGACGATGTGCATTAACACCACGCCATGGCAGATATGCATAGATTCCAGGTTATCACATATAGATCATCCGGCACAAATAGTCAATAGTGCTGATGTCCCCAGATATATGTTCACATCTATGTCCACCTCTACATCTACATATATCACATATATTATTTGTAGACATATATACATGGACATACATATAAGTATATATACATACACACCTATACATGTACACACATATGTAAATATGGCATTTATATCACAACAGAGAACCACATGACAGCAATGCATTAGACAGGAATGGAAAGGAAACTGCATGTCCCACCTGCATCATGTAGTGTTGTTAATATCAAGGCACGTGTGTTATGTTGCGTCACATGGGTCAGACTGTAGCAAGGGTAAGAGTAGGGCTGCTGACAGTTACTCACCAGACCTATTGGAGACTGTATGTGTTGACAACCCAGTGTCTTTGCAGAATATGTGGGCTGTGGACACTAAATAGGTATGCAACAAAACAAACTGGACACATCCTGCAGCTAGCCACCCACAGATACCAACACATACGCTATAACTGCCAAACACACACCTGCCATGCCCTGGAATCGAGCATCTACCTGTCTAGTCTACCACACTACAGCATTATGCAGTAACAGAAAATGCTACCAAGTTCCGGCATCACCGCACTCCCACAGGCATACTTCTAGGCGGATGACATCATCCGCAAAGGCAAAGATACCGATAGGGAATGTATGCGGTGTGAGCCATCTAAAAGCATTACTCTGTCCGCAGGCAGCTGGAAATGCGCACACACACACACACACACACACACACACACACACACACACACACATACACACACACACACACACACACACACACACACACACACACACACACACACACACACACAGTGGCAGAAATGTGGCAGGGCTGGGAGTTGAACATACATCTAACTACCTTATCACACTACAGCATTACGCAGTTACAGAACGCACTACTGAGATTACTGAACACAGCACTCCCAGAAGCATACTTCTAGGTGGGTGACATCATCTGCTAAGGCAAAGTCGCAGATAGGGAATGTATGTGGTGTGAGCCGACAGCTGGAAACACACACACACACACACACACACACACACACACACACACACACACACACACACACACACACACACACACACACACAGGTACACACTTGGTAGGGCTGGGAGTTGAACATACACCTAACTATGTTATCACAATACAGCATTACGCAGTTACAGAATGCGCTACTGAGATTACTGAATACAGCACTCCCAAAGGCATACTTCTAGGTGGATGACATCATCCGCAAAGACAAAGACGCCGATAGGGAATGTATGTGGTGTGAGGCATCTAAAAGCATTACTGTGTCCCCAGGCAGCTGGAAAGACACACACACACACTTGGCAGGGCTGGGAGTTAAACATACACCTAACTACCTTATCACACTGCAGCATTATGCAGTTACAGAACGTGCTACTGAGATTACTGAACACAGCACTCCCAGAGGCATACTTCTAGGTGGATGACATCATCCGCAAAGGCAAAGATGCTGATAGGGAATGTATGTGGTGTGAGGCATCTAAAAGTATTACTGTGTCCCCAGTCAGCTGGACACACACACACACACACACACACACACACACACACACACACACACACACACACACACACACACTGAGTCACACACTTGGCAGGGCTGGGAGTCGAACATACACCTAACAACTTTATCACACTACAGCATTACACAGTTACAGAACACTGCACTGAGATTACTGAACACAGCACTCCCAGAGGCATACTTCTAGGTGGATGACATCATCCGCAAAGGCAAAGATGCTGATAGGGAATGTATGTGGTGTGAGGCATCTAAAAGTATTACTGTGTCCCCAGTCAGCTGGACACACACACACACACACACACACACACACACACACACACACACACACACACACACACACACACTGAGTCACACACTTGGCAGGGCTGGGAGTCGAACATACACCTAACAACTTTATCACACTACAGCATTACACAGTTACAGAACACTGCACTGAGATTACTGAACACAGCACTCCCAGAGGCATACTTCTAGGTGGATGACATCATCCACAAAGGCAAAGACGCCGATAGGGAATGTATGTGGTATGAGGCATCTAAAAGCATTACTGTGTCCCCAGGCAGCTGGAAACACACACACACACACACACACACACACACACACACACACACACACACACACACACACACACACACACACACACACACACAGAGGCACACACTTGGCAGGGCTGGGAGTTGAACATACACCTAACTACCTTATCACACTACAGCATTACCCAGTTACAGAACGCACTACCGAGATTACTGAACACAGCACTCCCAGAGGCATACTTCTAGGTGGATGACATTTTTATTTATTTTTATTTATTTTATTTATTTTACATTTGTTGACCGGGCTAGTCTAACTGGATATATGTGCATTTTCAGTAGAGGCCCGGGGAGAAAAGCCCCAACCAGTTACAGAGACAAATGTGCAATTTTACAGTATACATATTCACAATATAAATTAGTAACATACAGTAAAAGTGAGATGACCTTGTCAACTGTCAGAATGACCTTTCAAATAGATTCATGCAGAGGGGATATAATACATATGATGTTAATTCTGCATTACAATGGACCAAAAACTTATCCAGGGACAACCTGTTGACATACAAACATAAAGCCTCTAGTTCCAACCAAGAGAAGCCCAGGATTGTAACTACTTTTGGTAGAAATACTGATCAATTGATGGATGTTATTAATAAGCATTGGAACATACTCAAAACCAATACACGTCTGGATGACTGGTTAAGTGACAGATGTCTTTTTTCCTATCGCAGAGGCAAAACTCTTGGGTCTCACTTTTCTCACTATAAAAGAATTACATCTCAGGACACTGCATTACATCAAACCACCTTATCTGGGGAAAAACTAGTTGGTTGTTACGCCTGTGGTCATTGTTCTTTTTGCAAATATGCATTTAAGACCAAAAATCTTACAAGTAAAAATACCGGTCAATTGTATAATATCAATTGTTTTGCAAATTATAGTACAGATTGGGTTATATACTTGGCTACATGTACATGTCAAGCATTTTATATTAGACAAACTTCCAGACAATTTAGATTCCGTATGTCTGAACATCTGGGAGACATCAGAAATGCCAGACTCACCAATGCCTTATATAGACATCATTTGACTCACAAAACTGCCACATTTACCTTCAAAGTTATTGATAAAATTTCAGGCAACAGATCTTTTAAGACTGGATGGCATAACTTATTAAACATCAAAGAGAAAAGATGGATTGTAAAACTAGATGGGCTCTTTCCACCTGGATTAAATGACAAATTATAGAATGTCATCCATCTTCTTAGTTTAATACATGTCAAAATCTATTTATTCAATCTATGTGTGTTTCATTATAATTATGGGACTTTTTTATATAGATGTCTTTGGGTTATTTCTCTTTCACAGGAAATGATGTCAACACTGCCTTGATTGGATTATCTATAAATAAGCGGCTTTAGTACTGCTTTTCATGTTAAACCACTGATGAAAGCATCTTGCTGAAACCGGTCTGGTTATAATAAACAGTTTTGCTACTACCTTCCGGGTGCTGGATTGTTTTTTGTTTCTTATCAAGTTTGGATAATCCATGCACCAACCGTACTTGCTAGCTGAGCTTTCTTTATACACCCATAGATGTCAGATATGTCACCATCCTCAGGGCTATGCAGACAATGGGTTGTATGTTTGGTATGTGGGGTATGGGTTATTGGATAGTGTGACAATATTGCAGCCAGAACACTACGTGTCTGGGACATGTCAGATGGCAGATCACAATGTGTGCACCCATTGCAGGGGCATATAACACAATGGTGACTCCTGTGGGCTGCCCATATCACAGCTCACGTACCACACGTGTTGTTCCAATGTATAGTACATATGTCCACACATGTAGCAATGACAAATACTGTGGTTTCATGTTGGTGTATCATTCCGTTTGCATATATTGCACATGGGTAGCCAGTGTGAATGATGGGTGATGCGACCTGTATATCGTAACTGGACCGAACCTCAAGTGTACAAGTGTTAACTGGCCACATGGCGAATAGATCTATGCTTTAACATGCCTGATACTGATGACAGTTTCAACTGCATTGGACTGCTGTCTGTGTGGCACACCAGAGGTACCTGTATAGGGGTGACACAGCAGTTTGAACATTATCCATGACTGTATGACAGGCACAGAGTGCACTGTGCATGTTAACACATTCACCTGTACAATAGCATATAGTATGTACATGTGTGCATACACAGGGTAGCATACTGTAGTGTGCAGCATGTGTGTCAACATACTTTGCATATGATGTTATATTACATAATGTACAGTGACACATGCAACTAAATGGGATATAATAGTCATATGTGCAGTCCTGACTTACCAGGCAACTCCAGGCTCATTGGTTGGGAGACACCCACTTCCACGATGGCAGCTAGTGTTTGTGGATGCTGTTTTGAGGGTGTCCCCAGACTGGCCAATAGCTCCTCGGTGTGTGTGAGTGGGGGCTGGGTTGGAAGCCCACCACCTGTTCCACCTTGTTCCCTGGTGATTGCAATGGTACACTGTTTTGCATGTCGTATCAAGTCCATGCAGTGTCTGCGTACCTGCTGGTAGGTGCAATTATGGCCACCCACATCATTCACCCTCCTGCGAATATCCTGGCACAGGTCGTCATGCTGCTGGGCATGCTGTGGCACTGGCTGAACAACACCTTGTAGTTCTCATGGAGGTACAGGATGAGGACATCTTCCTCCTGGTGGCTGTACGCTGGCAGGCGTGTATGAGGCATTATCTGTAAGACATAATGATGGTGACAGGTCACAGTATCAGAGATGTACAGAGATACTGCTGCACATACATTTCTAGTAGATCTAGTACATCTGCACAGTTATCTTTGCAGATCATCATGACACTGACATGACTGACATGTTTGTGTCACACACATGTAACAACCGTTATGCATTGGATATCATCACCATATATGTGTGTCACCTCATTACATTGTTCATACTCCATGTGAATGCTGTCTTGATGTGCGCATGTCTGTTTGCCTGCACTGGTGTTCTTACCTATCAGCACATGCCTGGATGTGTCACGGTAATGCTGTTGACCTTGATGCTGTGTATATGTCACATATCAACACATACACTGCCTTAATGGACTTGAGCAGTGACAATTCACACATATGCATGGAAACCTTTTCTTCCATGTGTTTTGCCATATACATCTACATGGCACTGTACAGCATTCAACATCCTGCCACGGATCGCCTGTGTTGCACATGTGATAGACATGGGACAATGGCTAGTTGGATGTCATTCGCAGGGATGGTTATCAAATATAGCATGTACGGGCAAGGTTTCCTAGCTGTATCCAACAGCCATTTTGCGTGCATCAGTGCCACATTACTGATCCAGACAGTTGATACTACATCTACCATGCGGTCATCACACCATGTATGACAGAGATGACATGTGCAGCTTGGATGGACAGGGTTGCATGGTATGGCGGGAGTATGTCACATGTATGGCACAGGGATCTGTCCAGCATGTGGCGATCCTAGTAGTAGGACAGTGGCTGTCCATGACATAAGTCTTTCAGATCAGGATATGGAAATGTACCATGTCCAACATCATAGTGTAGCACATGTCTTTATGCAAGGTAGACAGCATGCAGCATAGTGGAGGTGAGGATTGTGAAGGCTGGTATCGCCCATCCACGCATGGCCAATACCCCTTAAATGTGATATGTGATCCAATATTGGTCACCCGAGTGCTGTGTATGCCTGTCCAATGATCTCCATGCTCATGGATGGCACCCTGTCATGACATGGGTACCTCATATGACTACCTAAAGGGCCTGGAGATGTCACCAACTCAGGGAGGTGAACTGCACAGCACCATCCCTTACACAGTGTTTATAATGTTGACCGCAGCCTAGGTGGTAGTTAATGGGTACAGGGATATTCACCTAGCAGTGACAATGCTGATATCATCTGTCGGAATGTGCACCTATGTCACACACCACACCCACAAAGCCCATTATGTATGTTGTTCACAACACTGAGACAGCTATTGCTCATAGGTCATGGCCATTCACATCCTTACATACACAGATGCCTCACATTTGTCTGGTTGGTATGGGCTACAATGAGGGTGGAGTACAACACATTAACCCTATTTTACTGTAGCTGGCACTGGTGTGATATGCACATGTCACTCTGGCACCTTTTGTAGTGTTGATTCTGTCAACAGGCCACTGGTAGAACACTTCTGTGACATACAAAGGTATATGTAGTCAAACATCCGTACTGTCATCTACATCTGTACTGCTAACATCTACATTGATAATGGTTCATGGACTTGCATACCATACTCAGCAGGGTAATAGTGCGGTGCCACCAATTATGACTGTCGTCACCACTTGTGGGTTGATATTATCCAACACCCTATCTGTATTGTATTTTCATGCTCATCACTTGTTCAGAACTTGTGAGCACTTCATGAGCTACCGATTAATATAGCACCCATTCCACACCATTTCTCACAAGTACACTGTCTGTCCTTACATTTCCAGCTTGCATACAGTACAACAGCTGTTGTACACACGTAACTCACATATCTTGTGAGACATGATTGTATATACAGGCATGTCCAACTGTTACGTACCGGTGCTATTGCCTGTCTATATGATGAATATGTTGTACATGTGGCAATAAAGCAATTGTCTCATGTACACAGTCAATGCTCATCTCCCAACCTACGACACTACAGCCTGTGGGAGATGCACATATGCAGCCCTGCTGGGGGTAATGCTGTCACCAACCCTGATTGAACCTGACAATCATGTGGGGATGTGTGACATTTGCAACAGACCCCACTCATCACATAGTCTCACAAGATCTCCACCACCACAGGCCAGACATACGAGTACAACTTGTGCAGTACCTCTCCGTACTCTGTGTAGGCACCAAAGGCAGCCCCCATCACCAAACACAACAACAATAACTTATAGCCCACAGACTCATGTGTGCCCATCACATACAGCCAATAGGGTGTTATAACATGCACAACACACCTGTCATAGGTGACTCTGTAGGCGGTCACATTGATGTTCCACTCAGCAGGCTACCCAAGGGGATAGTTGCTTACATCTTGCTGTTGAGTAACTGGTTCTGCAACATAACCTATGCACCCATGCCACACCTCACCAGGTACAATTTGACTGTCATTCTCCATGTTAGTTTGACTGCCCTGAGATGCAACTTCACAGACTACATGTGCAGAGACATGCAATAGCTCACTGGTCTTGTAGCACTGAAGGTATGGGGCAAGCCCTGGGGAGCATTATGCATTCATCTGGACCTGTTACCACTGTACAATGACTGACTGTGTCACTTCAACAGTTGCCTATGCTTCTGCTGTCATTCCACAGGCATCTGGTATCTGTCTGCTTTGACTGACATGGTCAACAAAACATGATGCTTTGGCACAGATGACCTGCACCTGTCAGCCCTGGGAGTACAGGTAACATGTAAGGCTCTTGCTGCTTCTATACTGCTTGGCTTGCACAGTTTCCCATAGCATTCACCACCAGAATGGGAACAGGCAAGCAAAACATGGGGTCATGTGACGCAAAGCTTGACATCTTCATCTCTGACGCATGCAGGCAAGGCACTCCTTATAATGGACCACTTCAATATCTCTGCAGTGACTGGGCCCTGTCTCTAGGTTCTGCAGAGCACACCTGCAATGACAGGTTATACACAGACCATACCTTTCAGTCATGTAACCTGGACCGGCACACCCACGGCTGAGGTGTTCCCATATTCCACTATGTTGTACACACATCCTAGCTAGTTACTTAGCACAATGCATCAGAAGTGCTCCACGTGCAACTAACTGTGGCCAGAACTGCTATACACATTGTAACAAGCTACGGATTCAACAACATACCCCACGGTTGCCAGACCTCATTTCTTGGTGTACTGGACAGTAGGGCTCAGACAGGTACTACTGTTGTGAGACTGACACTACCCCACACTTAACTGGGATAGCCACTCATGTAAAGACACATTAGGCCAATGCTGTCCAGGATTCATAACCTCCACTTGGCTGGATCAACCCATACACACCACCTCCAAGACCAACAATATCCTTGACATGGACACTACCAACATGTGACTGGTGTTCCACACCTGGGGTTATCCCCTTGTTGGTGGATTCCGAACATATGCTAATCATCCTTGTTATCCACATCCCGGCACCACACTCTTCATGCATACACAGTACAAGAGTACTACAATGCCTACTACAGACATCTTATGACAGCAGTAGTTAACATAATGACACCTGTGCAGATGGACAATGCATATACAAACGCTGAAACATACCCCAGTGAACTTCATTAGCACTTACACGACTGCATGGATCATGCTATTCCACACAGAGCCATGATGGTACCCACCAGATAATGGATGCCACTCTGGGGGTCCAGTTCCATAGACATAATTTACAACAACAGGTGGAGGCTGTTGCAAAGTGGAGTACAATCCCATGGGTGGGGAGCTCACTGGTCAGCCTCAGTAGGGCTACAGGATCCCTCATCACATACTCCGAAACTAGCTACGTAAACATTTCTGTGACACATTCCAGGGTGTACCACAAGGCATTATGGAGGTATGTCAGTAGTCAATGGCAATACTCACAGCTGCTCTGACATACAACAGTTACTCAGGAACATTACAGAACCAGGTGATGTTGGCAACATGCTGGCGGATGGGTTCAATGCTAACATTACACCCTCTCATTCCCTACAGGGCTATAATCCATGCAGGAACATTACGGTGTCCCTGCAATCACACCTACACAGTACTAACCTGCACAGTATATGGCCTGGAACACTGGCCCCATGTGACCGTTCAACATCCCAGGCTGTGAATTACACAAACCTCTAAACGACATGTCTCCCCACTTGGCCACCATATTCAGTAATAGCCTTGTATCAGACATTGTGGCCCCTGAATGGCACACAACAACAGTTATCACACTCCACACAGGTGGTGCCACAATACACAAGGGGGACTATTGCCCTATACACCTGACTGGACTGTTCTGCAAGGCTATGGGGCACATCATCACAGAGGTCATTCAGAGAGACATTGGTGGGCTCCGGTCCTTTGATGGCACCCAGGTTGGACTTGTTAGGGCCAGAGCATGGCTCCTACACCTGGTGGACTCCTTTGATACAGTTACCAGGGTAGTTGATGATGGTAAGGGGGTCCACACAGCCTACATTGTCCTCTCATTGCCTTTCAGCACCGTTCTCCATTCTGGTTTTGACAACATACACATCCACCTGCACATCAACCCCTATGTCTCAGGATGTTATGCAAAGTGGCTCACGGACAGGACACACACAATGAGGGTAGCATACCATTGTACCTACTGTATTTCAGTTAGACATGGTATACCACAGTCCTCAGTCATAGGGCCCCTCATGTTCGGTATATGCTTCCCTGAGGTACAGGCTAGCATAGAGGGACTTTTCCTGCTTAGCTTTACAGACAAATGCATACAAAGCACCATGATTGATCCACCAGCTGATACTGACTCCCTCCATAAGGGTGTGACTGTGACGGATACCTGATATCAATATCATGGCCTCAAGCTGCATGACACAAGGTGCATGAACATCCCCTTTGCATTACACCATTCACCCACTGACTATCGCAGAAGTAGTAGTCCCCTACATACATGTCACATTGTACGTGATCGTAGTAAACACGTATGTCACACCCACTCTTTTGATAACCATATTGCCACTGTGGCATGGATATCCTTCTACGTGGCCACACTTATCTGTACTGGGTTTGTAGCTGGAACATAGACACCCATTGTACGTCTGAACCCCAGACGTATACACACATATAAGGGTACAACACCCCATTTAGGGTGTACCTTACACAACAGCTATGGCTTTACATACCACAACATTAACACGCCATGATGTTTATTGAGCTCCGATGGTTGACGTATGTGGCAGAACGACGGACACCACATCTGTACACATTTGCATACTACATACTCAGGGGTAACCTCCGCTGAACAGACAGGGCCCATGTCCCAACAATATTCATGGATATACTCCACATAAGCGACATAAGCAAAAGCCACTGTCAGCAACATGCTCATGGATATGTGCACACATGCAACGATGAGTGGGATGTGCTTGAGGGTTACATACCCAAACCAGACACTCGCCATGCTTTGGAACATGATTCCTATGTACATCACACAGGGACACTCAGTAGCACTGTTCATGTGATACCTCACTTGGTGGATGGGAGACACATGTTCACCAGGGATCACTGCAGTGGCTGTACTGTGCAGAGGAGCAGGTAACACATGGCTCTACTGTTCACAGACAGGACACTACCCTAGAGAGGTGCCGCTGGTGTGAACACTGTAGTTGAGCTTAAAAACAGACTTGCCAGACTGCATAGTACCCAACTATGAACCTGTGAAGCTATTACATGTCCTTTGTGCATGGTTAATTGAGTAGCTCTTCCATTTAGATTAGCTATCATGCTATTACAATGTCCCATGAATACAAGCCATATGTATCCTGTTATTGTATATTGTACATGCCAATAGACGATACGTTTGGTATACATGATATGCCTGTTATGCTGTGTAGAATATCTGACATATCTACCTACAATACTGTACATTACACATATTTTACATAGTATCCCATAATGCAAATTATACTTGCACAGCGGGACCATCTTAGACATGTCATTGTAGTTATATGCCCATACACATGCCTACTGTGACAGTATATCGACATATACTATCCCCTGCTATGGCACGTACTTGTTGGACATACCCTACCACTGACGGCAGGTGGCATGGTATTGTTCTGTTTAAAGCCCTCATGTAGCATCCCTTGTGGTGTCTGTGATGTTTACCTTGCGGCCCACTGCAGGACACACAATTTCTACAAGCATTACTATGCTCAGCAAAACATCAGTACATAATACCTTTTCCCACTTTATGCATCGCAGACACTTTTAATTAATACAACACAGGCTATACATACACTAACATAATTAATACAAAACAGGCTATACATACACTTACATACTGAGTGTTCTACATACCTTGTTATCGTTCTGGACTTTTGTGACTATCTCTCTTACACTGTTTAAACAGTTCTGTGGTATGAGCATACGGTCTGAATGTCTGGCAGGTCATCCTTATATACGTCAATACCTGTAACATGTGGTTTCCTGCCACCAATTGGTGTTCCTGAGTGACTTATTACTTGCACATCAGCTGTGCAGCTACTCCTTTCACCAATTACGTGGCAACAGTGGGGTATAATTGAATTCTCCACTTGGGTGTTGCCCATTTGCCCTACCTTCAGGGAGATGGCCTGTATTGTTGTGAGTAATTGCAACTGCTATTTGTAGAGACACGGATAGTTTGGATTCATGTCCCCCGTGGATTGTGTGTGACGGCTAGAGTATGTGGTTCTACATGTGAGTGTACCTGTCATCCCAACTGTCTGATAAGGGACTATTGCAAACAAAACGTGTAACATCGCCGTTTGTTCCATTATACAACAGCTACGATTTCACATGGTGCCTTTAAATGTGTCTCTCACAAGGTATGTTAACGCTTCTGCAGATGTAATTGACTGACTGGATGTTTGTGCTGTAATTACAGTCTGTATTGCAATAGTTTTGTGTGTGGGGGATGTAGGTGGGTGTACGTAGCATATACAGGTTTGTGGGACTTGCATTTCTACATATTCCGTATATGTGTGTGGGCTCCTTCCCTAATTAAAGAGCTATCAGTTAGTAGACTTTTGTTACGGGCATATACATTGGGCTGTTGTTAATTGGTTTCTATATAGTAATCAGGTGAGGTTGATACTTCCATACCTCCGGAATGACATGTAAAGGAATGTTACTAAATGACAGCTGTCCCGTGTATTTCTGTCCCAGATATTTGCAGTCATTGCAGTTGTGTTGGTAACTGAACCTCTTTGTCATGGGTTGCCACCTTTTCAAATGGCCATTGTGGGACACTTGCGGGACACACATCTGTGTTTACAGGCTGACACATACGCACAGTCAGTACACAGGATAGCACATACTTTTATCCTCAATACATACTTATTGTTGTAGGACTTTGGCTACTTATTATATTGCATGTAAAATTTACATTTCTTACATACAGGCATAACTATTTAATGCAACTATTACATAATATATAGGACATAATAATGTCCTACAATCTTGAACAGTTGCCCTTTGTAATGTTTTATGTCAGGACACAACTGCCTAGGGAGGGGCTGTCCCTCCTAATGTGGGACAGGTGGTAACCGTATGCCTACGGCTAGCTATAAGCACACCTACCGTAATGATCTACCTCTGAGTTGGCACTGACAGACACATGATGCAGACACACTCACACACATTACAGTTACATGGAAATGCACACGGCACCCTCAACACACACATACACAGACTACGGCAATCACAAACACAGTTGAACACAGTACCTACATGGACCGCAACACTGGCAGTGGTAACTAAATGTCCCTTCCTATTGTGATAATATTACTCGCGGTTCTAGTGTTCTGGTACTGTGTTCTTTCAATCTTTCAGCCTCGTGGTTACACGTGTCGGTATGTGACACATTCCATAGTTGGTGGTATCCTATTTATTTGTACCTCCAAGGTTTTATGTATGTCTATGACCTATCTATATATCGGTGAATCCGTATATATCAACATATATAGCTCTATCACCCTTTCTATCTGTATTTTATATATATATATATATATATATATATATATATATATAAATCTGACAGAGAAAGTGACAGGCAAAATACACCTTTCATTGTGTACTTGTCAATGTATACTGTTTCCTGGACTCCGCACGTTTGTGTCTGAACCTGTCACATTACACACCTGCTGTAGGTACATCTTGGCTACCATAGTGTTAGGTCATTGTATACATGATTGCGTGTTCTACTCCTGGCAGTGGTCATTTTACACTTCAGAGCAGGTGCTATTAGTACAGGGGTGAATAACGCTGGTTTCACCTGTTATGGACATCATTGACCGTGATCTGTACGATATTCAGAGAAGCTTAGCCCTGTTTCACGCATATCCATATAGTCATATTTAAACGACGCTTACAAGCACTGGGCAACGCATATTCCCGCTAATGTCTCCTAAACATGATCTGATGACCTGCATCCGACATGTATTATTCATGCCTTTGGGATTACGTTACATCCCTTGCAGGACATGGGACTGGGAATATGCACAACGGTCACTGCATTTACCACTTGGCCATCTGGGATTTGTACACGTGTTATGGTGTTTTGTATGTGGAGTATACTACAGCTATTACTCCATACTGCACTCACATGGGTAACATATTTAGTTTACATATGGATGAGTCCAATTAATGGTATGTCCATGTGATGTTTACTGGATGTGCTCCAGCATTGGGTATGTATATCACAGTGAGCCGCACACGATAATGTGCTACACCTTCAAACGACCATTCGTGGAGCATGCTGGGGTGATGAATACCTGTCATGGGTACACCCCATGCCTTGACACAACATCCATGATTACATTATGTGGAGCCCCTGATTAACATAGCAGGGAATCCGCACAGAGTGTGTGGAGAACAGTGCTTACACATATGTAATCCCGCGATTGCCTCTGCTTCACTGAGCGACAGTTGGTTACTCGATGTTGTGGTGACAGCAGATACTGTTTGCCTTGTTTGGTGTATGCCTCTGACAATCGGGCATGTACCTACCGATGTACCATGGAACCTATACACACAGAACCAGCATATGCTGATAGGCACATGTACTGTTCAGGTGTTGACATCCCTTGTTCCAATAGCTGTTGTGTGTACAATGTTTGAGGGCTGCCTATGTAGGATTCACACAGTAGGCCACCTATACATTACAATTTACAGGTGGTCATGTGTGTGTGTGTGCCATCCATTTTACTGTGTGTGCAGGTGGAGAGGTGTGTCAGTCCGTAGGGGCCTACACTGTCAGAGTATGTGCTATACGTTCCCTCTTTGCCAAGGCGTAGGCATATTGGGCACGCCTCTGTCTGCCTACTGGGGCTGGCACAGTGTGTTTGTGGTCTGAATCCCTCTGTGCCTGTGATGACCTTGGCAATTGCGTTGGGCTATGAGGGCCTTCACCATTTTGTCCCTGCTGCAGCTGTTTCCACAGGATCATATTATGTAGCATGGCACATACTATGAAGATATGGGCACACGTGCCTGGAGAGTACTGCAAGGCTCCACCAGATGTGTCCAAGTAATGGAACCGTGATTTCAGCATCCCGAACACATGCTCTATGATGATTCTGGTTTGTGCGTGTGCCTCATTATGGCATTCTTGCATGGATGTATGTGCATTTCTGATGGGAGTTATCATCCATGGCTCCAGTGCATAGCCAGCATTCCCCACAAGGTGGCCATGTGGGATGTCCCACCTGACAAATACCTGATACAGCTGTGAGGCATGCCAGATATGGGAGTCATGGTAGCTTCCAGGGCTGCCAGAGCACACATCCATGATAATGCCCTGGGTATTGCACATGACCTGGCAGTTGATGGAGTGGAATCCCTTGCAGTTTATGTAGCTCCTACCATGCTCACCGGGTGGTAACTTGATATGTATGTGCGTGCAGTCTATCGCACCCAGTACCTCCGGGTAGTGTGCCACATGGTGTAAGTGACTCATATTGCTGGCCAACTCCTCCTGAGTTTGGGGGAAGTATATATGCTCATTGGCATGTGGTAACATGGCATCCAAGAACTGGTGTAGTACCCTGGATGCTGATGCCTGTGAGATCCCCATTATATGTCCAGTTGGCCTTTGAAAGGTACCTGTGGCTAGTATTCACAAGCTTACACATACCTTCATGTCCACTGGGATGGGTTCCCCTCTGTTGTTTCTGGTTCTCAGGCGTGGCCTGCACAGCTCAACTATTTACTGTAAGATGTCCTTGTCCACCCTGTAAGGCTCTACTATCTCCAGATCATGTAGCCCCTGGTAGGTTACCCTTGGTCTGAACATTCTTCTCCTCCTCCGGGGCCTGCAGTGGTTGTCAGCATCATCCTCCACAACACTGTCAGTCTCTAACACATGATGATGAATCACAGCTATAGCAGCTCCCAACATGTACATTCTAAAAGTTTCCCGTGTGTTTACACCCATGGTGCAGTGTTTGGGAATATACAGATGTGTGTAGGGTGCTTTCACACTTTATACTATTGTACTGTGAACATCAATGATGTCATAGGGTGTGTATGTACGATCGTAGCTACAGGGTATCTTATGTGTTTTACTACAGGAACTACTATTGTGGTGCCTTTGGTGTTGAATTACATTTGGCTGCTGTGGATTACCTCTTGCCCTTCCCTTTACATTTCTTCACATTTCACGTACCATTTTATGGCATGCATCCAGCAGCCTGCTTTCATTTGTACTTTCCTAGACCTGGCTTATCTTGCGTAATGTGTTCTGTTGCCGGTCTACTGTAAGTTTGCTTTGCTCTGCTATGACAGTTCTCTTTTCTTTGCAATCCGATGCCTCCCCTATCCTGTTTTGCAGGTTTCTGCGAGCAGACTTGTCAGCTGCCGTCGATTGCCCGCTGTGAGTTAATAGGTGTTAATTGCTCAGTTGTACTCCAATTACCCTATTGCGGCATTTCTTTCTTTTCTTCCCCTGACCTTCCTGTTTGTGCTATGGTTTGTGGTGCGTGCGTCCTCTTACCAGGTTTCGGGCATTTTTTCATCCCCGTACACATGCGCTTTCAGGCACAATATGTGCTCTCAGCTAAATGATTCTATACCTACCTCCCCACCCCTGTCCTGCAGCTTTGCTTAGCAGTGGCCAGGCCAGATTTGCATTACTCCAATGTGCTTACAGCTACGGTGGCACACTCCACTGCTGCTGTCATGTATACCTCTGAGCCACTCCTCGGTGTTATAGTGCTGCACCATATGGTACAGCTTTAATCCGGCGGGATGTTTGCGATTCAGTATTACCTGCCTCATTTGTATGGCATTGACTACTAATTAATAGTTACCGCACCGGACACTGTCACAGACCATTAGCAACCCTTGCAGCTTGGTTGTGGTGTACCATGCATACCATTACGTATTATGGTGAAATCCTGATTTGTATTACATTGCAATTTTATGACATTTGTATATATTTTCTTTGTGTTCCAGTTTGCGCACACATGCCCTGCGGTTGTACTTTGCATTACTGTGGACATGACATTAAATGTTTTTTAGGTGTTGTGCATCTTTTCTTATGCCATTGGCTGTGTATTTAGCCATTGGCATATGTTAACTTTGTAATACATGAGTCTGGTCCGCTTCCATAGCTCCGATGTTCTGTTTGGGAAAATGTAAACTGTTTTTTTTTTTTTTTTGGTTTACATTTCTGTGGGCTTACGCTACGCCTGCACCACTTCATGAATCGCTATGTACCTTCATTTGCATGGTGCAGCACTGCGCATAGGGTGATTAGCATATCTAAGCTGAGGGCTGCACAGTTCTGGCATACGCCACTAGTGCACGTGGAATTGGATCATACCTGAATCACTCGATAGCCATATTTGGCATTATACCGCCTACGCTACGCCTGCGCCTTGCGCAAGCTTCATGAATCCCGGGGAGAGTTTTTACTGTGTGATGCTTTAAACCTACTGTAATTGAGAACATTGAGATATATGCAAATGATCTCTTAAAGACATGAAGTATTTTAGCTATATGACATGTGAATGCTCATGGCTTTTTACTTTTTCTTTTTCAGTCTTTGGGGGATACATTCAGGCCAATAACGTCAAACCCCACTAGATATGGACATCCATGTTTTGACATTCTTTTGAATTCATTAGGACAGCAAAAGTGCACTGTGTGGCTATATTACAGAAACACAAGGTCTTTACACACAGTTAATGTTCATAACCATCAAGGTATCTGCAAAATAGCCCAACTAACATCATAACCAAAAAGTGAAAAAGTTATACAGCCAAACCAATTAGTAAACACTCGAAGTAAATGCTGGCAAAGCTAGAGTTTTCACTGTTTGATACCTTAAACCTCCTGTAATATAGGCCTGTGGGATATATGCAAATGACCCCTTAAGGATATCAAGTGTTTTAGCTATATGGCTTCTGAATGTCCATGACTTTTGTTTTTTCATTTTAAGTCTTTGTGGATACATTCAGGCCAATAAAGCCAAACCCCACTAGCTGTGGATATGCATGTTTTGGCCTTCTTATTGCCTCATTAGTACAGCATATGTGGACTGGCTATATTATAGAAACACTTGGTCTTTACATACATTTGCAGGGAATATGCTGCAATCTTTACTCTCTCTCTCTCAGTGGGTGCTGTATTTGTAAAAGCAAGTTGAAACTGTTGCTGATTTTGTAAAGTATCCCTAAGTTTGCTTTGTTTCATCTTGATTTGTTCCTAGTAAAATTTGGGGTCAACTCTCCACATAAGTTATCAAATCCTGAACTACTGGGTCAGCTCTTAGGGGTGCGTTGTCAATGTCATCCTCAACTTTCCAATTGCGAATATAATGCATTTTAATCATTTAGCTTTAGTCCATAATTCTAACGTTATTATTATTATTTTTTTTTTGGGACAAGCCTTCCTGTAGGATGGCTTAGTCTTTTGGGGATTTGATCACTATTCTTAGCTTGCTCCTTGCTGGCCTTTATTTTCTTTCAATTTATGATTATTACTAAAAAAATTGTCATAGAAGAGGAGGTGTTGGAAAAAAATCTCCACGGGGGTGGGGGGAATGTTAAAAAAAATTCTGCTCTGGATGTCAAATATGCTAGTTACACTACTGTTTCTTCCTATGCAAAGCAAAATAACTTTTTAACCAATAACTGTATATGCTGTTGTGGGTTAAACCATCCCAGACACCCGTTCACCAGTCTTTTTGGTTAATAACATTTTTCTTTTCAACCACTTGGATTACGGTTCATAATTTGGATGATTCCCATTAGGCTTGCTATGACATGCTAACTTTCTTCCCACAGGCTGAAGGTTACCATTCATTAATTTGTATTGGCTATCTATTACTATCATTTAAGTAATTTAGGTAGTCCAAAGCCTAATACCCTGCTTGGAATGACATTCTAAAACAAGTAATTCCTTCCCTTTATGAGAACTGTAAATTCATTATTGAGATATGCATGCCTTACCCATCCTGAGAATAGCAAATCAGTTATTTCAATGTTTTAATTTATCTTTAAATATTGTTCTCTCCTATGTTTCAAATCATCTGCCTCTGTAATCAAGCAAGTGTGAAGATCTGCATTTCTTAAATGGAAATACTCACATTTTGCAACTGTATAATAGTTAAATTATTAAAATATTCCTACTCTTTTTTAAATGTAGCCCTTGCCTGTTATTTTTTATGCCTTTGTTTGATTTTCTGCTTGATTTTTCAGAGGTTTTTTATATTTGTTTTGTTTTATCTTTGTTTTCTATCTATCTATCTATCTATCTATCTATCTATCTGTATATCTATCTACATATCTATCTAGCTAGCTTATTTTTTTTATTTTACTGTTTGTCTGCTTACCACGTAGCTCTCCCTCCTCACCACCCTTCTGACCTGATTGATCCCCATTGACAAGACCAACATGGCACCTTCCTTCCTTAGGGGAGAGTTGAGCAGACCAGGAGTGTGGAAATTATCAAGTAGAGGAATGGAATGTTTGGTCTAGAGCTCTATCCCCTTTGTGTACACTCAGTTTACTTCTCCTCAGGGTTAGGTATGCAATAGGTATGCCTTGCACTAGGTTTCCAGAGATATGAGCCAGCATTACTACACTCACTCCCTTTCAGAAATGTGCTGTAGGCAGTTTTCTTGGCTGCCAGGTAAGAACTACAGTTTACATTGTGTCTCTGAATGCACTTGCCTTCACTCTCCCCCTGAAAAAAAGTGAGTGGATTCCACTCCTTCATGCATCTCTCAACCCAGCCAGCTCTTTCAATGCCAGGGCTGCTAATTCATCCCTGGTCATTTTTGTCACAGTAAAGGTTATGGGTATATACTAGGCTAATGACCACCAGGGTCTTTATATGCCTAGCCATGCAATTCAACCCAATTGTGCCCTATGTATCACAGGTGATTATTAGGAGGGGATTTGTTAGTACGTTTCTAGAAGTTATGTGGGGGGATGTTAGTTTGGGTATTATTGTCTGTATCTGTCTATCAGAGACATGGGGGCTATGAGGCCAGACCCAGGGTAAAATTCTAAATTCCCATTCATTGGTCAAGGTTAGCCTTAAAGGCATTATGCTGTAAACCTCAAATTTAGGTTCTTACTTGTTATGTGGTGTGCTGCAGTGAGTGGAGAGTTAATTGTTACTTCTTAACTTGTGGGATGCTGTTCTATGAGGTAAGATAGACAACTATTGGGGGTGTTGGGGCAGAAGACTGGGATCTCCAGGACTCATTTGGTGCAGACAGCAAAATAAAATTAGAAAAAAAAATGAATAAAAGAGTGTTGCTGTTCAAGAGTATTAGTCTAGGTAGTAAGACCTCTTACTGTCTTTTCCAGATAGCAGCTTTACATTGCATTCTGTTCACAGCCTACAATATTACTTATTTTTAACTGTAATACACTACATAGGAATGAATTTCAAACATGTTTACATTTAGCAAAGAGCATGATTTAAGTACACTTTCCTCATCAGTCGGTTTAAACACAGAACTTGCTTAATTACTCATTGCATAAGATTTCCAAATTATGCTTCAAGTCTTATAAGGACTGCTTTTTTCTGAAAAGGCAATCCAAATCAAGTAACTAGATTAATATTGCAGTAGACTAATGAATAGTCCTACCATGAATCATTCACTGGCATGTGAATTAACCCCTTTCACTTTTACCTTCCAGACACAGTCAATAGTACATGCATATATGTTTATATTACACCTTGCTACACTTAATTAATGTGAGGCAAATTAGACTGGTGAGTTTATTTTTCCTGTGATACGATTCTCTTCAAGTTATTTTTCTTTTGTGTGCTTGTTGCCCTACCAATATTGTCAAATTAATTAAGAATTTTGTAAACATCCTGCTTAGTTGACTTTTACAGCCTGCATTACATCACATCTTAATAATGGTAGAAGGTAGATTTGGCATATTGTACATACATTTTGTGTATATTACAAAGCTGTATTACAAACCATATACTGCATTTGTTTAGTATTACTTGTGATATTGGACAGATGCAGCTGAATAACACATTCAGAGTTGAAATCTGTCTCCCCTTTGTGCACCCTAGTGCTATCTGAACTAAACCATATGAGTTTTAATGAGCTTCTTGCCAGCACATCTGGTCATTTAAGATGCATATTACCTTCTTCCTTATTACCTGTATGGTTCATGATAATAAATCCTTCTTGTTTTTTTATTTTCCTTCCATGTCTCTGTTTTAGAATTCTGAATGTTTTAGTTATTCACTTGAAAATGTGTCCTTCCTTAAATGAGAGAAAGTATAAAATGTTTTTCTAAACACATCTGTACTCTACGTTTTTTTCTACATTTCCTGTTGTTAAACCTGATCTTCAGAAACATGTAAGGTTCTGCTTTCCATTTCCTCATTGAATTTGGCTGAATTTGTAAAACTTATGAAGCAAAACTTAAAGAGTTTTAAATATTAATGACAAAATAACCCTTCTTTAGAAAATGCATTATGCAAAGACCATTATTCTTTCCATGTTCTGACTGCATGCTGAATTTATCTGCTTTTGGGGTCTTTTGTCCTTCTCTTTTATGACCTTACTTCTAACTCTGCTTGTACTGCCTGGTTTATGATCTGAATCAGAGCACAGCCATCAAAATCAGACAGTTTTACTGCAGCAGTGAGACAATTAGTCATTACTAAAGTCTCCTTGGATGATTAAATCGTCAAAGAGGAGGGAAAGGAAGGATTCACTTTGATGGTCTAGTGTTCAGCACTTTGACCAAGGAGTTTGAATATGCAGTCTATGTAAAATTTCTTTAAGTCACATATGCTAATGAAAAGAGCACAGTGTCCGTAGTGAGCAGTTAAGGATAGCAGGAAGGGGCATTTTCACTTTTAATTTGGCTTTGACATATCTGTCTGTCTTTCTGTCCATCTGTCTACTTAGCTATCCATCCATCCATGTCTGTTACTCTGTTGTAAATAAATAATTTCCATTTTTTTTTCTAATGGAGACAGTCAGTGTCAATCATCTTTTTGAGAAATGCATCATAGAGATATATTTTGGCCTAAAAGCACTTTGTGAAATAATTCAAATTGCTAATTTCATTTTGATGCTTTTGTGAAGATTGGGGAAAATTGGGCTTAGGCTGCCAGCCTAGTCAAATAGAATTTGATACATAATTCTATCATTTGTATAAATAAATGTAAAATACAGGCTTGTGTTTTTAAATGAAAGAAAACACTGTAAAATGTGAACTTCAAGATTGTTGCAACATTGCCATCTGCTGTAAGAAAAATCAAGCAAAGCATTTCAAATGTTCTTTGAAGTTACAATTGTCTAAAAAAATGGTGCCGGAGCGACTGGCTGAATACATTCTTTCTATTAACTTAAGAAATAATTGTTAGAGTATACATGTGAAATGTCTTTTATTGTTGTAGTTTCCTGAGCAGGTGTTAGCTTGTAAATAATAATGCAGTTTGTGGTCTGCGAACTCCAGATTAAGTGTCAAATGATGTAATTTGGGAGGGCCTTAGCAGAGCTGTTTGTTAGTGTTTTAAAAACTATTGTTAAGTGAGAGACTAAAAGCATTTGTCTTGGACAGACCATCAACCCCAGCACTGCTTGTGTAGCTCTATATGTCTGTAAGTAGGATTATAGCACTGTGTTTTCTCTCAAGAATAAAGATTAGAACGTTAGATTAAGTGCTTTTCTTTGACATCAGACCTGTCCTACTGTATTAAGTTTCTGTGTGATCTCTAAACTCCTAGATATCTCTGTGGTGTAGTAGTATTGTCTTGTGTTTTAATTATTTATTATTAAATATTTTAAAAACCTTTACTTGTGGCTTGTTTGTGTAGAGAAGTAGGCTCTAGAGTACAGTGCATACTTACAGAGTTTACCATAATAGGCCACTCTAATAAGCCTTAGACTGAATAGTCACATTACCAATTGGATAATAATATTGCACAGTAATAATTGGACACCCTTTTAAGTGTCTTTGGGTAGCTGATAAATTATTAAACTGGTGGTGGCAGTAATTACTACCATATAGTCTGGGAAAAAGGGTACAGCTGGAGAATCTTTGTCAGCCTTTCCCAGGAGTCTGTGAAGTTGTATAAATACTTATTTCAAAGTGTGTGTCGTGTATGAGTTACCTGGCCAGGGACATGAAGGACTGGTGGGACAAAGAGGGTACTGGAGGTTAGCGTGCCAGTGAGGCTGATATTTGGACCCTATAGCTGTGCCAGTGGGGAGTCTTACTGGGGACCTGGAGAGCAAGGGAGCAACCAGCCCCAGATAGACTGTGATCTCTGTGTGCACTTAAGTGAAATTGTACTTTACTATGTGTATTAGTTATCCTTTCCTCTTCTAGGAGATGACCTCCTTGGTGTTACTGGTGAGGATTGAGGTTCCTTGATTGCTGGGCCAGGGAACGGTCGTCACATAGTGGTGGCAGTGGTTGGGATAAGGCATCTTCACATAGTGTTTGGCAGTGGTTGGGATAAGATATCCTCACTTGTGGTTTGCAGTGGTGTGGGTAGAATGAATCCTATAGCTTATGTACAGTGATCTCTGAAAGTGTTTTGTACTCTAAATCAGCCAAGCAGTGTATACTCAGAGTTCAGATCACAATTGTTTTATTTCTTTTGTTAGCTTAGTTTGTCAGGGTGAGCAGGCAGCATGTCAGCACAGGAATATGGAAAGCTAACAAGGAGCCGGCTTGTGGAGATGTGCCAGGCTAGGGGACTGGTGCATGTAAACTTGATTAAGGCAGACCTAATTGCAGTCTTGGTTACAGCTGCATCAGAAAACAGCATCCAGGAGGACAATTAGACTGGCAGTGGAGATGCAATATCCTCGGAGAATGGACAGCTCAACCTTTCTGCGAAGGACAATCAGACTGGCAGTGGAGATACAATATCCTTGAGGAATGGACAGATCAACCTTTCTGCAGTGGACTTAAAAATCCAGCTGGAGCTAAAGAGACTTGAGTTGGAGGCCAAGCATTTGGAGATAGAAGCCGAAGAAAAGGAGCATCAGAGGAAGCATGAGAGGGAAATGCTGACTCTTCGCCAGAGTCATGGAGGTAATGGGGAAGGGAGTAACTGGACCCCAGAAGCACAACAGGTCAGTGAATTTCTTCAACAATTTAAAGAGGTGGATAATTTTGATAGCTTCATTCACATGTTTGAAAGGGTATGCAAACAGTATAGTGTTGACCAAAGCCTCTGGGTATGGTCCCTGACCCTCTTATTCCATGAGAAAGCTGTAACTTGTATTTCACAAATGCCTGACTCTGTCTGTTTTGATTATACTGCTGTAAAGAAATGTCTGTGACAATGTTTTAAGCTAACACCTGAAATGTATAGGAAAAAGTTTCGTGAGCATAGATGCAAGGCAGATGAAAATGTATGTGAATATGTTGTTGAACTGAGCACTTATTTTCATAGCTGGGTGAGTGGATGTCAGGTCACCACTTTTGAAGGGCTGGCAGACCTTTTGGTGAGGGAACAAGCCCTTAGCACTTTGCCTGAAAACATGAGGATCTGCTTAGCTTATAGACGATGTGCTACTTCAGATGAGTTGGGGAAGAAAGGAGACCTATACCTGGCAAGCAGGGCAGCCCTGCACAGGAAGGGGACCCCCAGTACTGCTCATGGGTCTAAAGAAACCCATGGTGGGCAGCACAGACTTCCCCAGCAGAATCCGCCAGTAGCAGGAGAAGTCACTAGTCCAGGTACATGGTCAGGACCTAGGGTGAAATGCTTTGAATGCAAACAGTGGGGCCATGTGGCATACAGGTGTCCACAGAGGCAAGGTGGGGAACCAAAGGTGAGGGAGCCAGTAAGTGGGGAAGACAAAATGCCAATAATAGATTGTTTTGAGACAACCTGGGTATGGAACTATCTTCCTGCAGATGTCCCGAGAGGGAATGATTTGGATGAGGCAGTAATATGTACTCATGCAGTTACATGCAGTGAGGCTAGGAGACAAGCATGTGGGTCTGGTAGCCTGGGGGGAGACCCAGACAGACTGCATACTTGCAGCCAGGAAGGCTGAGGTGGTTACTTCAGGGAGGGAGCTTCTCTGTAGCAGTGAAATTGAATGTGAGCCACAGCTGCTTGGAGGTACTGATTTTCCCTTGGACAGGGTAACTGCAAAGGTAGAGGTGAGTAGTAGTACCCAAGATTACAGTGAGGCACCACTGTCAGAGGATTCCAGACTTCCTGTGGAAGGGGAGCTGGGAAGAGTTACAAAGAGGGAGTTGAGACAGGCTCAGCTCTCAGACCCTAAATTGCAAGGCCTGAGGCAGGTAGCTAAGGAGGCACCTGATTCTCAAGGGAAGGGGGAATCTGTATACTGGGACAAAGGGTTACTATACAGAGAGTGGACCCCTGAGGGAGGGCTAGAAGGTGAGAGTGTACAGCAGTTGGTAGTGCCTAGAGCTTACAGTCTGACACTTCTAGCCATAGTCCATGATATTCCCTTTGCAGGTCATATGGGCATAAAACGTACAAAGAGGTGAGGGCACCTTTGATGCCTTTGCCTTTGATTGAAGAGCCATTTCAGAGGGTAGCTATAGATATTGTGGGTCCTCTGAGTACCCCAAGTTCCACAAGGAAAAAGTATATCCTAGTGGTAGTGGATTATGCTGCACGATACCCTGAGGCAGTGGCTTTGTCCTCCATTGAGGCAAAGAAGATGGCAAATGCTTTGTTAGAGATTTTCTGCAGGGTGGGTTCCCAAAAGAAATACTGACCAACCGAGGTGCCATTTTTATGTCAGATCTGCAGGCTTGTCTGTGGAAGTCCTGTGGGGTGAAGCACATGAAGACCACCTCCTACCATCCCCAGACTAATGGTCTTTTTGAGAGGTTAAACTCTAGAATCAAGCCCATGCTATGGGCATTTGAAGATCAGTTTAAGGGGGAGTGGGACAAATATTTGCCCCATCTGTTGTTTGCTTACAGAGAGGTTCCCCAGGAATCCACAGGCTTTTCACCATTTGAGTTGCTGTATAGGTATAGGGTGAGGGGAGCTCTAGATTTAATTTGAGATGAGTGGGAAGGTGAGTGCGAGTCTCACAAGGAGTCTGTTGTGGCATATGTCCTAAACCTCAGGACAAGGCTCAGGGAACACATGGGCCTGGCCCAAGAGAACCTGTCAGAAGCCCAACAACAGAAAAAGGTATGGTATGACAGGAATGCTCGAGCTAGTGAATATGCTGTGGGGCAGCAAGTAATGGTTCTCATTCCTGTCAGTCACAACAAGCTGCATGCAGCTTGGGAGGGGCACTACAATGTGGTAAGAAAGGTAAGTGATGTTAACTACATGGTGGAAGTGCTAGGCAGACAGCAGGGGCACAAATTTTACCATGTTAACATGATGAAGCCTTACCATGATAGGGAGGCCTTTGTGCTGACCATTTGCAGTGGATTGCAGGAGGAGGAGTCTGAAGGAGATATGGGCACTGATCTCCTCAGTGAGGCAAGGGCTGACACCTCAGTGGAAAGGGTAGCAATGTCCCACCAGCTATCTTCTACCCAGGTTTGAGAAATCCAAGCAATGTTGCAGGAATTTGGGAACATGTTCATGGGGAACACAGGGAACACCCACCTGGTGCAGCATCAGGTGGATACAGGACCCCAAAAGCCTATTAGGCAGGCCCCTTACAGGGTGCCTGAGAGAGTCAAACAGACTCTGAGGGAGGAGGTACAGGAGATGTTGGAACTAAGGGTGATTCAAGAGTCCAACAGTCCCTTGGCCTCACCAGTGGTGTTGGTGCCAAAGAAGGGTGGCAACACCAGGTTCTGTGTGGAGTACAGGAAATTAAATAGTCACACAGAGTCAGATGCTTACCTCATGCCTAGGACATATGAGACCCTAGAGCAGCTGGGTGGGCTAAGTATCTTACAACCATTGATCTTACCAAGGGTTACTGGCAGGTGCCCTTGACTCCCAGTGCTAGAGAAAAGGCAGCCTTTGTGACTCCTTTTTGCTTGTATGAGTTCACAAAGATGCCCTCTGGGATGAAGAATGCAGAGCAACTTTCCTGAGGCTGGTGGATAATATCCTAGCAGGAGCAGGAGGGTTTGCCCTTGCTTACTTAGATGATATTGCCATCTACAGCCATTCCTGGGCAGAGCACCTTCAGCATGTCAGGGAGGTGCTGGGCAGACTACAGAGGGCAGGGTTGACAATTAAGCCAAGAAAATGTCAGGTGGGTATGCCAGAGGTCTCCTACCTAGGACATAGAGTGGGGATTGGTAAGATAAGGCCCTAACCTGCCAAAGTGGAAGCTATTCAGGCATGGCCTGCAAAAAGAAGGTGAGGGCATTCTTAGGGATAGCAGGGTACTACAGAAAGTCTGTCTCTAATTATAGTACCATAGCTGCTCCCCTCACAGACCTGACAAAGAAGAACAGGCCAGATAAGGTACTGTGGACCCCAGCATGTGAGCAGGCATTACAGAAGCTTAAAGAAGCTTTGGGAGGATCCTCTGTGTTAGCCAGTCCAGATTACAGCAAATGATTTGTTGTGCAGGTGGATGCTTTGAACCATGGAGTGGGGGCTGTACTTATCCAGATATCTTCAGAGGGAGAAGAGCACCCAGTGGTTTATCTCAGTTGTAGGCTCCAACCCAGGGAGGAATGCTATGCAGCTGTAGAAAAGGAATGACTAGCTATAGTGTGGGCATTGCAGAAACTTCAACCTTATTTGTATGGAAGAAAATTCACTGTAATGACAGATCACAACCCTCTAATATGGTTAAACAGAGCCAGTCAACAAAATGCCAAATTGCTAAGATAGAGCCTGGGGTTGCAAGCATATGATATGTCAGTTCAGCACTGCAGTTGGAGTAGCAATGCCAATGCAGATGGGCTCTCAAGACAAGGAATGGGGTGAGGTACCCTCAGATAGACCTAACCCTCTCAAGCGGCATTTCTCAAGGGTCACTTGAAAAACTAGCTTGAGTTCTCCAGGAAGGAAGAGATGTGAAGATTGGGGAAAGTTGGGTGAAGGCTGCCAGCCTAATCAAATATAATTTGATACATAATTCCATCATTTGTATAAATAAATGTAAAATACAGGCTTGTGTTTTTAAATGAAAGAAAACACTGTAAAATGTGAACTTCAAGATTGTTGCAACATTGCCATCTGCTGTAAGGAAAATCAAGCCAAGCATTTCAAATGTTCTTTGAAGTTACAATTATCTAAAAAAAATGGCGCCAGAACGACTGGATGAACACATTATTTCTATTATCCTAACTTAATGTCCAGCAGGAAAATGATTGTCTGTGGGACCTGGGTATTTAAGCTCCTATGCAGAGGAGGACAAATGTCCACAAATAAAATACCCTAGGAAAGCCAATAACAAATGGATGACCAGGTAGGCTGCCTTAATAAAGGTACGGTGGCATGTTGGTGAAGAAGCTGGTCTACCGGTAAAGCCTTGAGAAAGGATGTGCGTACCTGAGCGCTTGTGGCTGAAGGCTGAGTAAAGCCTTTAGAAAGGCTTTGTATACAGGTCGTAGTTCCGGCTGGTCAGGTCACCTGGTGAGAGGAACTGCTAGTGTGGCAGCTAGAAATCAAAGATGAAACACACAGAAAAACAGGCAAAACAACGTAAATGTGGCTAGGCTAAGGAGCTCTGCTCACCATGGTGGCAAGAAATCAACGTAGTCAAAGTTCAGATTCTAGAAGGTCGTACTTTATTGAAGTAAAAAGTACCAGAAGTACAAGAAGAATTTGAGTATACATGTGAAATGTCTTTTGTTGTTGTAGTTTCCTGAGCAGGTGTTAGCTTGCTAAATAATGCAGTTTGTGACCTGGAAACTCCAGGCTAAGTGTCAAAATTATGTAATTTGGGAGAGCCTTAGCAGAACTGTTTGTTAGTGTTTTAAAAACTATTGTTAAGTGAGAGACTAAAAGCATTTGTCTTCAACTATCAACCCCAGCACTGCTTATTCTGCTCTATATGTCTGTAAGTAAGATTATAGCACTGTGTTTTCTCTTAAGAATAGTTAAAGATTAGAAAGTTAGATTAAGTGTTTTTCTTTGATATCAGACCTGTCCTAATGTATTATTTTAAGTTTCTGTGTGATCTCTGAACTCTTAGATATCTCTGTGGTGTAGTAGTATTGTCTTGTGTTTTAATTATTTATTATTATTAAATATTTTAAAAACCTTTACCTGTGGCTGGTTTGTATAGAGGAGTAGGCTCTAGAGTACATTGCATATTTATAGAGTTTACCATAATAGGCCACTCTAATAAGCCTTAGCCTGAATAGTCACATTACCAATTGGATAAAAATATTGCACAGTAATAATTGGACACCCTTTTATGGGCCTTTGGGTAGCTGATAAATTATTAAGCTGGTGGTGGCAGTTATTACTACCATATAGTCTGGGTAAAGGGGCACAGCTGGAGAATCTGTGCCAGCCTTTCCCAGGAGGGTCTGTGAAGTTGTATAAATACTTATTTCAAAGTGTGTGTGGTGTGTCAGCTACCTGGGCAGGGACACGAAGCACTGGTGGGACAGAGAGGGTACTGGAGGTTAGCTTACCAGCTAGGCTGAAATCTGGATCCTATAGCTGTGCCAGTGGGGAGTCTTACTGGGGACCTGGAGAGCAAGGGAGCAATCAGCCCCAGACTGACTGTGATCTCTGTGTGCACTTAAGGGAAATTATACTTTACTGTGTGTATTACTTATCCTTTCCTCCTCTAGGAGACGACCTCCCTGGTGTTAGTGGTGAGGATTGAGGCTCCTTGATTGCTGGGCCAGGGCACAGTCATCACAACTTTATTAGAAAAAATAATAAAATCATATACTATACAAACAAGCAGTACATGATATGTGTAGAGCATACATCCCGGTGTTACTTACAGATTCATACATTTACATGGCTATATCATGAACGGAAATTTTTCATTCATCTTAAGGTCACTCATGTCAGCCTCATTTCTTCTTACTACAGAAAGGCATTAGACATCTGTTATAAGAACAAATCATCACAGTAACTTTTAATACTTTCTATTACAAGTATTGTTAGTTTTGGTCCTCCATTTAGCATGGAAGATTAAGCTATAAGCTGTTAAAGAACAAATTCTTATTGTCCAGAGTTTGATCCCTTCAGCCTTAATTTGCTTGTTGTATTACTCTAACAAAGCCAAGCAGTGTTCACAGGCTGAGTCTGCAAAAGTTCCATGTACATCATTGCTCTGCCCTGGTTAATAAATAAAAATACAAAAAAGGAAACAGATATCTTGGTAAACAAGGTGCTGTCTGATAAATTGCTAATTGCCCATAAGGTCTTTTGATTTACTTTCCAACATTAAACTAGACCTGAGTGTTTCTACCATACAGAAGAAAGCAAAGGCAGAAAGGTGGCCAAATGGACCAAAACAGCAAAAAAAGCAATATCAAAAGTAATAAACCACTGGTCCAACCGTTAGAATACATTTATCAAAAAAATAACAACGCTCTCAAGCCACTCAGAACTCTTCAGAGTCCTGACTGGCTTGAAAGCTTTGTTATTTTCTAATAAATGTATTCTAATCATTGGACCAGTGGTTTATTACTTTTGATATTTCTATCATACATTCAGGAAGCAAAATTTTCATTCTACTTAAATATATGGTTTATTCCTCTTTAATTTCTCCAAGTCTTTTGGGTTTCTTATACCATGATGGGATTGGACCCCATTCATAAGGCAAAATATAATTAAATTTCAGGAAATTAGTATTGTTTCAGTCTTTGATGTTAGCTAAAAGTGCTCCTCGCAGTAGCCACAATTTGCCCAGAATTGACTCCTTCTGCAAATCATATGGAGTTCAATGTAACAGTAGCATATCCTAATAAGACTGTAAATTCCTTTTTATAAAATCCATTGCTCCTACTACTATTGGAACTATCTGGGCTTCCTTCTTCTACATTGATCTCATTTCTGCCTTCAAATCCTGGAATTTTATGACTTTGTTTCTCTGCACATAAGATACTGCAATCACTGGATGTAGCAGTTTCAGTTATCAGTGCTACTTTTGCCTTATTTTCATGGACTAAAATATCTGTTTTTCTCACATCTATTTTTTGAACTGTTGGTAATGGACGATCCCATGTGATATAAACTTCATCATTTTCTATAATGGTTTGTGACTCATGCTTCCTGTACTTCTGAGCTACATCAATATTGTATTGTTTGTACAATCCTCAATGCAACGGTCTTGCCACATCATTATGCCTTTCAGTATATAGACTCTCTGCTATTAGTGTATCACACCCAGCAACAAGATGTGTGACTGTTACCATATCTGTTTTACAGAATTTGCATTTGTCTATTTGTCCCACATGTTCAAAGGACATTGTAAACCAACATGTATGTAGTCCACTACTCTTGGATGCTAATATGAACCTTTCATCTTTTGGTTTAAATTCACATCTCCTTAACCATTCCTGTGTCAGACCCTGATCGACATGCGGTTGTTTCAGTAGTTTTCTGTACTTGCAACTATATGCCTTTTCCACATTTCTTGCCTTCTCATCTGATCCTCCCTCTTACATTTTTTGCTGCCTGATGTTTATCTACTTTTGGTGTGGTCTCCATTCCTGCTTGACACAGATAAACTTCTGCTAAAATAAGTTGGGAAGTAATCTCAGACATGTAACTCCATATGAATTGCAGAGGGAGTCGGTTCTTGGCACACTCTGGGTGCTGCAAAAGCACTTTTAGCTAACATCAAAGATAGTAACATGTTTCAAAACATTCACTATGTTTAGATCTGATGAGGTCAGCAGATATGTATGCAGTTCTAAGATGGCAGATCCATATATGTAATCCATTTTGAGGAGGCCCCTACCTCCTTTAGAATGAAGATATATAATCTTGGTATGCTCGGATTTTTATACATCATTTGATGAGCATGAACATTTTTTTCATGCTTCCCTGTCCAATTGATCTAATGCCTTTTGGAGCCAATCAATCACTCTCAAACTGTAAGTTAGAACAGGAAGTCCAAATTGGTTCATAGCGTGGACTTTGTTTCTAGATGTCAGGGCTGTTTTCAGTATTAATTTTAGTCTTCTAAAATATTGTTTACTGAGATTTGTTTGCATGTATTCATGTTTTATTGGCGATCCTTCATCCATTCCCAAATATTTATACACTCTCTCCTGCTCAAATTCCTTTATATCACATTCCTGTCCCAGACTGATATTTTCCTATTGCTGCAGATTTCCTACTTTAAATGCTGATTTTCAACATTTGTCAAGACCAAATAACATTCTTATATCATCTGAGAAAGTTTTGAGCACTTTCAGTCATGCTTTGAGCTCCTCATCTGATGAACTATACCATTTTAAATCACCCACATGAAGAATATGAAAATTCTTTACACTTTGCTGTTGTCTGGGGAACAAAATGTAATGATGCCTTAGTCTGTTAAGTAGACAACTTAATGAGTTAAGAGTAACTCAAAAGAGACGCAGTGATAAAGAGTCCCCCTGGAGTATCCCCATTGTAATTTGATCCCTGGGATTACAATTTGTCCTTTATCATGGCTTAGCTGAAAGGTGGTTTGCCACTGTTTGATTAGTGGTGGCTGGTGACTTCAAATCAAAGGGGGGCTGCAGGAGACAGTTGAATGGGTTGGGCCAATGGGGAAGGGTGTGGCTAACTAAAAAGGAGAGGGGCTATGCTCAAAACCACAAAAACTGGAACTTTAATTAAATACGCTTCCCTGGGTGCCAAACCGTCATTATGAGAGTCCAATCAAGGCAAAATGAAGTGTAGAAGAAAAAAATATTTCAATGCATTGGCTGCATGACAGCTTACTTAATATCTAGATGGAAACAAAAAGGTTGTGAGGCATTAAAAAATAAATTACTTTTTAAATACATTACTGGAATACCAGTCAAAATCAAGTATAAGAAAAACAAGCAGCACTTAACTCAAATCACTTCTTGCACTGCAATTCTAATTATAATTTATATTCAGCTTTATTAAAGTACCAAGTAACTTGCTGAATGTAGCAATCTCTGTGATACCCCCACTTGTAAAAATGTTTCTTATCCAAAAAAGACCTGCTACCTGACAACAACTATCTACTTGTTTCATGGGGAAAACATGATCAAAGAAAAAATGAAACGCAAACAAGAAACAAGCTCAAGATACATTGCTTAAAGGATTATTGTACAGGTAATGGACCACACATGATAGATTGGAATTCTGTTTGTTTTCCAGGTAAAGCCTGCAAAGATGACTGCAAGTCTTCAATAAATGTAATGAGCTTCTTAAAATAATGTAATCATGTCCTTTATTACAAACACTGTCATATGCATTTCAATACCCAAGCTTATACATTATCTAGTTATGTAAGTATTCTATGCATGGCAACAACAGAAAGGCTTTCAATGTTGGCAATTATTTAACAATATGTTTATTAAAGCTTACTTGCATCTTACAATCTCAGCCAAGCTTACCTGATGGTCATTAAAGCATTGCTACTTAAACACAGAGCAAAAGGCACTTTCTGAGTAATAATAAGCATACATCAACAGTATAAAAATATGACAGAAACCAGAACATTCTGCAAAATCAAGGACAGAATAAAAGTAGTACTTGTGTCTACCTTGGATAGGGGGATATTCTGCACATTTATACTGCATAACTGCTCCGTGCCTTGCTTCGACACATCCAGAGTCACTATATGGGTGAGTGGGGTGCAACAAGTATGTCACAATTCGAAATGTCTCTGGCTGACTGTGATGGCCCTGACAAATTTGTCATACCTGTCAACCTCAGAGCAAGAAATCTGGACAAAGCCATACATAGAAGTGAGACAAAGGTCCAAAAATAAGGTCACTTTTTAAATATTGCTCTTATAAACTTAGAAAGATAGGAGAATAGTAGGTCTTGCATTGGTATGAATTTTCTGAAGGGTATGAAATCTGAAACTCAAATGTCTGTCATTATTTTCTAATTTCAGTCTTTAATGATTTGCCACTAATTTGTCAAAAAAACACAATTTTATGAAAAATGGACAAAAAATGTGATGCAAAAATATAAAATATCCACACAATACAGCTGGGAACCTGTCAAAGAAGGGACACTTTTTTAATATTAGTACTGCTAACTTGAGCAGCTGACAAAATAAAAGCATCTACATGCATTTCTGAAATAAAAGTAATCTATAACTCTGATTATTACAATTATTTCTTAATTGTAAACCCTCCATGTTTTCTTCCAAAACTGCCATTTTGCGGTGGGATTATTAGGGGAAGAGCAACATTTTGAGCCAAAATTGGGGACAGTTGAGAGTTTGGATATGCCTAATTCTATAAACCAATTTATTTGCATGTACCTCTCAACCTGTTAATGCAGGAAATCTGGACAAGGCCAAATATACTGGGGAAACATATAAACAGTACTAAATTGTTGTATAAACTAGACAGTTGATAGAATAACAGGTCTTGCTTCAGCATGCATTTTTCTGAAGGTTATGAAGTCTGAAACTCAGTGTCTGTCATTATTTAGTGACTTAATTTCTAAATTATTTGCCAGAAAACCACACATTTTATGAGGAACAAATCAAAAATAAGAAGCAAAAATAAATTCTGTGAAAATCTTGACAGTTGAGAGGTATAGTTCAGCCAGGGCTGTCTTTGAGTTTGCTGCCCTTCACCCTCACAAAATCATGGTCGAATGGAGCGTCCCCCCTGCAGCCATTCCAATGAACCATTACTTGGCTATTTCACCCCATTTACCATAAACACTAATGTGCATACTGATTTACGTCTATGATGATTTGGACTTTATTTGAAAGTTTTATTTTGCATTTTACAGCACAAACACTAAAACATCTGCTAAACAAAGTGATGCAATCTCACAATGAAAACAGACTTATTAGCATTAAAACTTCTCTGCCCTTGAAACTCACATTCATTGAAACAGCATTGAAACCCACATTCAAAGAAAATACATTTTGCCAGTGGCAGATAAAGATTAACTTTGGGCTGTTTTCATATCATAGGCCCCTTGCACATGAAACATACACGTGCTCTTTGATACACCTTCCTGATTGTATTAAATTATATTCCTTGTACAATATAGTTACAGTTGTTAGAGGAGGTATTAAATTTGTTGTTTTGAACATTTTTCCAGTAAACAATGAAACAAAATGCATACACCAATAATGACAGAACTGCCCAATTCAGAACAGTTCTATCATAAAAGTCTACTCAAACTTCTACAGTCCACCAGTATCAGTAAATATGCACAATCTCTGTATCTACTCAAACTTCTACAGTCCACCAGTATCAGTAAATATGCACAATCTCTGTAGAAGTAAAAGTCATCTAAAGAAATACACATTAAAGAAATCTGTAACTAATGAAGAGGTTGCTGCTAGCAAACAACTTTATATTTCATTGTTTCATCTACAAATAAAGTATCTGTTGCCCTTGAGGAATAAATTGCCTATGTTGCATTAAAAAAAATAAGCTAGTAATATTGCAATAGGAAATGGATGGCAAACTGATAACAGGTTCATATAGTTACTAGGTATCTTCACAAAAAAGGACTGCAGCATCCACCCCATTTACAATACAGTACAGTATCAGCAATGCATCTACCTACTGTGGGAGTAGAACCCACAACATTCTGCATCAAAAGCAAGTATATTACCTGTTTTGCTATTAACAATGCAAGCCGACTCAGCATAAGCAGCATTCAATTTTTGTTCCCCTGCAGCTCTCTGCTTCTTGTAAAATCTACTTGACACTCAGCTGTAGCTCTGAACTTTGCAGCACAAGAAATCTGGAAAAAGCCACAACTGGGAGGGGGGAGACCAAAAAACAGGGACACATTTTAAATATTGCTTATATAATGTTGGAAAGTTGCTAGAATAAAATGCTGTGTTACCAGCATACATTACACTGCCAAGTATTGAACCTAGGACCCTGCGTAAAACAGTCAGAGCAACATACCACTATGCCAAATCATCTGTTTTATGAAAGAGGGGAAGACGGAAACTTAAATGGCTACCATTTAGTAAATTCAGTTCTCACCATAGCTGTCAACATCTTAGCACAAAACACCTGAACAAAGCCAATAATGGGGGAATACAGCCCCCAAACATATTCAGTGAATTCAGTTCTCACCATAGCTCTCAACCTTGGCACAAAAACCTGGACAAAGCCAATAATGTGGGAACACAGTCCCAAAAATAGGGACAAATTTCAAATATCCATCTTATAAACTTAGAAAATTGCTATAATAATAGGTTTTGTGTTATCATGTACTTTCTGAAGAATATGAAGTCTGAAATTCAAATGCTTGTCATTTTTATTGATTTAACATTTGTTAACCAGGAAAATGTGACTTGCAAGAAAAGCCAATTTTCAGCAGAAACACTCCAGACATGTCTTTGTAAGATGAGAGGACACCAGAGCAAAACCCACACAAATAAAGGGAGGAAATGCAGACTCCACACAGAAGGTACCCCAGCCAAGAATCAAACCAAACAACCTGTAGCTGTCAGGCAACACTGCTACCACTGCACTACTGACTGTGTTAAGAAACAAAAATACAGAAACCACAGATTTTATGAGGAACAGAACAAATATGAGGCAAAAATCTGCAAATGTTTATAAATGGTGGTGAGTAGGGAATTCAGGCTCTTGCCACTTGGCCTCAAGGTACAGGGTTCAAGCCTTATTCTCTACCCACCACCATGTAGCAACTGGGGCATTTTACTTACACACACACATACACACACACAAACACACACACACTCTTCAGCTTTCATACCTGAATTCACTCACTCTCTCTCTCCGATCACACACACACTCTTCAGCTTTCATACCTGCATACACTCACACTCTCTGTCTGATCACACACACTACCTGAATCAAAGCTGCTGTAAAGCAAAGTCCTTTCCACACTGAGTAATTCCTGTTCTGTTGTAAATCCCTTCCTTTCTGCTCCGAGTAAAGCCTGCGCTAAATCCGCCAATTAAATCACTTCCTTCCCGCGAGAGCACCTAGTCCTTCCTGCCTGCAGACGTAGCAGTCCAATCCCCTTCCAGTCTATGCAGTAGTAACTGCATAGACTGCTGGGAAAATTTGGAGTTGAATGTTGTCTTCATACTCTGGACTGCTGGTGGAGACAGTCTGGATTCTGTGTGCATGCTGCAGACTGGTTCGCCAGTAGTCAGAATGCCACAAGTGCGCATGCACGATGTTTAGGGACTCATGTTTTTTATTTTCTCTTTTATTTTTATTTTTCTCTTTTATTTTATTTTCCTTTTTTGTTTTATTTTACTTTTTTTACAGCTGGGAGGCTGCACAGCTGGGAGGGCTGCAGTCCTGCAGTCCAATAGCACGAGCCTCCCCTGACTTTTATGCACACTATAATGTAATTGATCAATTTGGGGTGTATCTTACACATCTGTAAACACTCCTTTATCCATGAATGTGAGATGCTGTCAAATGTTTTTTGTTTGTAGTTGTAATGTAGCCATGCCATACTTAGATTTTTTTTCCCCTTTTTACAATTCTCCATTATGACTTTATTTAACAAAAAATGATCATTTGCTCCATATGGCTTTCTTTTACTCCCCTTTTATTCTATTGCCATGATTGAGTTTTCTTTTAAATAACTATAAACTCTGTCAGCATCAATTCCAGTATATAGTTTATACATTGCCAGAAGGCACGTTATTGATAGTTTGTAAGGTAGCTTTCAGGTTAATTCTTAAGGAGGAGTATAATTTGTCATGTTGTCAACCAGGTTGGTGTGTGTTCAGCATGTGCATATAAGGAGCTCTTACTCAGAGCTAAATTTTCTTGTGACAATGTTAATACTTTTAGCCACAAGTTAGGTAGTGCATTTGGGCCTTAGGTTTTCCAGTTAGGAGCTTTTCTTAATTTTGTTTCAATTTCTCTGGTTATTACTTCATCCCATTTCCTATCCTGTACATTTGAACTTCTTACTGTTTCTTTTACTTCTCCTATCTATACAGAACCTTTGTTATGTTCCCAGGGTCTTCATAGATATTTCTCCAAAACGTGTCTATTTCTTCCTTTTTGGTGGTGTTTGCTTTGTTTCCCAATGCTTTATAAAACTTTTTGGATCATTAATGAATTGCTTATTTTGTACTTTTCCTTTATATTTATCTGTATATTTAATGATTGTACTGATGTCTTTAATTTACTATTTGAATAGAGCACAATAGATCCTGGTCTGTTCTAACACTGTGCATTGTTTTTATCATGTCTATCTTTCTAAGTATTTTTATTGATCTGTTCCATCTTCTATATTCTTCCAACAGTGACACTTCTTGTCTTAATTGCTTTAAAGTTTACCTTAATAAATATTTCCATGATTGCACTTAAGTTATTCCCTTTCTTTCCCTTACTGCCCTTTATTTTTGTGGCAAGGCTGTACCCGTTATTCATATTGATGCACAGTAATATATCCTGCTTAGTTTTGTTATATCATATGAATTTCTGTTAATATTCTTGATTACAGTGTTCATTTGTTTTATCAGACCTCTAACATTTTGGGACTTACTGACTTTCTGTAATCTATTTCCTTCATCTACCTTAAAATCTCTAGCCATCAAGCAACTCTTCTCTTAGATCTTTTTCTTCTAAACCGAGGGCACATTCTTTATTCTCTACTTCCTGCAAGCATTTTACACAAAGTTCCAGAATAGCTTCCAGTGAAATGTTACCCTTCAGCTGCTTTCTGTGTCATCCATTGCTATTTCATATGGGAACTCACTGGCCTATCATTCCACAACATTGACTGAGTCAGAATTGCCACAGTTTCTTGTTCCTTCCCTTGCTATCCAGCTCCAACTGAACTTTTGTACTGGCCTCCTACTGAAGGTTGCAGACTATCTTCATGTGGCAACTGATCAGATTCTTCTCATTTCACCTGTTTCTCCTTAATTTGGAGACACACTATTACATCATGCAGCGATGTCACCAGAGTTGGATTTTCTAAAATAAATCTTGCACTTCCCAGGTAATCCATAACTACAGTTTCTATTTATTTAACTTCTCCATTACCAATCCTCTTTGCTACTTTCCCTCTTTTTTTTATTATTTTTTTGTATTGTAAAATTTTCCATATCCAGATGCCTTTGCCTGTACTTTTTTCAAATATCCTTGGTGTAGATCAGTTGGTTTAATGATCTGGTTATGCTATGTATGTGTTGGTTGGCCATAGCAACTGCAGGTGGGCGTGTTCTACTCACTGCAGTTAACACAGTGTTGTAACATTCCAGTGGCAGTTAATAAAGAAGCTGTTAAACTGAAAACAGGTCTCCTTGCTCATTTCAACATGGTGTCAGAAGTTGCTCGCCAATGAGCATTTTTTCATCATTTTTCCTCGTTCAAGAAAAAAAAAAAAAAAAAAAGAGAGGTACGCATTACAAGTGGCTAATGGGCTAACAGAGCATGGTGGAAGGATTTCGCAGACCAGACCCACTCATCTTCGATGGAGACATTGCTGAAAATTGGCGCGTATTTGAAAGGGAGTATGACATCTTTATTGAGGCGGCCCACTCAGATAAACCAGACAAAATGAAAGCTTATATCCTCCTCAGTCTAGCAGGGGCAGAAGCCATCGAAAGGGAACACTCGTTTGTCTATGCCGCAGAAATTAGGGTGCCACCCACAAGAGACGGGCAGGACGGAGCCATTATTCATCCAGCAGAGTCCAAAGAGGACCCCAACTGTTTAAAAAAGAAATTTTGGGAAATGTGCAACCCACAATATAATAAAATAATGGAGAGACACAAGTTTCATTCCCGAAATCAGAGACAAGGTGAGACTATTGAGTCTTTTATTAGTGATTTAAAGATTAAAGCCAAAAGTTGTCATTTTGGAGATTTAACAGATGAGTTAATCTGTGACAGAATTGTTTGTGGCATAAATAATGACAGTATAAGGAAGGCCCTTTTACGTGACAGTGACTTGACCTTATCCAAAGCCATTTCTATCTGTCGTGTTTATGAAATGACTGAGGAGAATACTAGGGCTCTTGCCAAACAGCCGGCTGCAACGGTGGATGCACTGCAGCCAGGCTCCACCAGATGGCGTCCTAGGACAAATTATAAGCCTGTAAGTGGGCAGGATGTAAAACTCGTCAGGAACTGCAACAATTGTGGAGGCAACCATGCTGCACAGCGAGACAAATGTCCTGCGTTTGGCCAGCGATGCCACAAATGTCAAAAATGGAACCACTACAAAAAATGTTGCAGATCCAAGCCTCAACATGAACATCCTAAAAGGAAAAGTTTAGTTAAAGAATACCATAACAAACAACCCGTGCATCAGCTAGAGCTAGAGCCGCCAGACATCAACACTGATGACACGTTCTATGTAGATGGTGTCGAGCCCATTGCAGTTGTGGACAATGTAAATACCCAAGTAGAGTACCAGGATGAAGGATTTGTCACCCTGTATGTACGAGATAAGCCTATTAAAATGAAAATCGACATGGGGGCAAAATGTAATGTGATGGCAAAAAGCACTTTTCTCCAGCTGTATGAGGGACAGATTTTGACATGCAATAAAACAATAAACCTAGTGGCCTATGGAGGCAGCAAGATCGAAACAGCCGATTCTGCTACACTTTCTCTGTCACTGGATGGACAACAACACTTACTACCATTCTTCCTTGTGGATCGTGATGTTGTGCCACTGCTGGGGTTTTGAGCATGTGTACGTCTAGGACTTGTCACACTGAGCCCTCATGTCCACCAGGTCAGTACAGAGCCTGACACTGATTTTACAAAAAATGTCCGTGAACAGTATGATGATGTGTTCAACGATGAGCTTGGAGAACTTCCAATAATATATTCCATGACTCTAGATCCTGAGGTGCAGCCCGTCATCCGGCCAGTGCATCACATTCCTATAGCCATGCAAGCCCGAGTTAAGTCAGAACTTGAAAACATGGCCAGCAAAGGAGTCATTACAGCGGTCTCTGAGCCCACAGACTGGGTTTCATCAATGGTGGTAGCACACAAGAAAGACAAAGAGGAGATAAGGCTGTGCATTAATCCTAAAGACTTAAACACGGCTTTAAAGAGACCCCATTACCCAATGCGCAGTGTTGAGGAAGTTGCCACCCAAATGGCAGGTGCGACTCTGTTCTCAGTGCTTGATGCAAAGAGCTCATTTTGGCAGATAAAGCTCGACCATAAGTCATCAATGCTAACTACATTTAGCACACCCTTTGGGCGCTGCAGGTTTCTACGCATGCCTTTTGGCATCAATTCAGCAAGTGAGGTTTTCCAGCGCTCAATGGAGCAACTATTCGCTGGCTACCCTTGTGCCATCATAGTTGACGACATCATTGTGGGAGGTCGTGATAATGCAGAACACGACACGAACCTAAAGAAGGTACTTGACAGTGCACGAGAGATCAGACTCCGACTAAACCCCCACAAATGTAAGTTCCGTCTGGATCAAGTTTGTTACGTGGGACACATGTTCACAAAAGAAGGTCTCAGGGCTGACCCCACAAAGACGGAAGCTATCACAAATATGCCAGTTCCCCAAAATTCCCTGGCTGTACAGCGTTTCCTTGGTATGGTAAATTACCTGGGAAAATTTATCCCAAATCTCAGCAGCATTGCAGCACCGCTCAGGCACCTAATACACAAGGATACCGTCTGGTGTTGGCTCCCACAACATCAACAAGCATTCGAACACCTCAAATCATGCCTAGCCAGCTCACCAGTCCTATCGTGTTTTGATGTAAAGAAGACAGTGACATTAACCTGTGATGCTTCACGTTACGGACTGGGTGCTGCATGTCTGCAAAGTGGTAAGCCAGTAGCATATGCATCTCACATGCTCACCGATACCGAGACACACTACTCACAAATCGAGAAAGAATTGTTGTCAGTTGTGTTTGCGTGTACCAAGTTTAGAGACTACATATACGGAAAACCCATGGTAGTTGAAACAGACCATCAGCCCCTTGTTACAATCCTAAAGAAGCCAATCCACACTGCCCCAGCTCGCCTACAGAGGATGTTACTGCAATTACAAGCTTATGACCTAACGCTTGTTTACAAGAGGGGTAAGCACATGTACCTTGCGGATACTCTGTCACGAGCCCCAAGCAACAGTGTTTCCCAAACTCAAAGTGCTAATAACAACTTCGAGGTGATGTCTGTCAGCTACATCTCTACAGCCAGGCTGGAGGAGCTACGAGCCCACACGGCAAGGGACCAGGTCCTGCAAACTCTAAGCACAGTGATTCAGAATGGCTGGCCCAACAAAGACTGCCAGGTTCCCCCGTCTGTGCGTCCATTCTTCCCATATAGAGAAGAGTTGATAGTGGAGAACGGCGTTGTCGTTAAAGGTCACAGGACTGTCATCCCCGACTCCCTACACAAGAATATATTAATATTATACACAGAGGTCACCCAGGCTTAGAAGCCACAAAGCGCAGAGCAAGAGGCACTGTATTTTGGCCAGCAATGAACAAAGACATCGATTGAGAGCTGCTCTCCTGCTCTGTATGTAACAGTACCCGACCACACTAACAAAAGGAACCTCTACAACTACATCTGGTTTCTGCCCTGCCTTGGTCTACGGTCGCCACGGATATGTTCGAATGGCATGGACAACAATACATGGTGCTGGTCGACTCCTATTCAGGGTGGTTTGAAATTGACCTTCTCCGGGACACATCTTCAGCAGCGGTGATCACAAAACTGAAAAGACACTTCTCCATCCACGGAGTACCTCACACCCTGATTTCTGACAATGCAAGACAATACACCAGCAGCGTTTTAAAGTGTTTGCCCAGCGGTGGGACTTTGTCCACATAACCAGCAGCCCAGAGTACCCCCAGTCCAACGGATTGGCTGAAAGGGCTGTCCACAGTGCCAAGCTACTGATGGAAAGGTCTCACAGAGATGGGACAGATGTTTTCCTCAACCTACTGAACATCAGAAATGTTCCACGTGACAAAACGCTGGGATCACCCGCAGAACGTCTAATGTCCAGGCAGACTCGCTCAACTTTTTCTGTCAGCACCCGTCTGCTGGAACCGGCCCCAAAGGACGTGGAACAGGTCAATGTGCAACTTAAAAAGAAAAGGCTCATTCAGAAGCAGTACTATGACTCAAGAAGCCGCCCATTATCACCACTCAGAGAGGGTCAAGTGGTCAGGTTGCAGGCAATTAAGGGACACGACCGCCTGGGCACAGTGAAGGAGGTATGCAGTGAGCCACGCTCATACGTCATCGAATCTAATGGTGGCAACTACAGGAGAAATCATCACCACATCCTACCTGTTGGTGAACCGCCACCACCTCGACAGATCGATCCTGCCGATGGTTGTTCCCATCCAGCTGACCCTGCCACACCGGACACTCCTTCCCTCGCTCCACGGCCCCGGCAGGCACTTCAACCAATGCCTGTGCATACTCAGCATTCCAGTGTGCAGCAAGTTCCTGTAGCTTGCTCTCCCACCAAGAAGACACACAGTGATACCCCCTATGTGACACGTTCAGATCGCATTTGTAAGCCTAACCCCAAATACTGTTCTTAAGAAAAAAAAAAAAAAAAAAGGGATGTGATGTATTAATGCATTGTATTTTGGTTCTTACTTATCTAGTATTCAGTTGCTATGTTTGATAGCCAGTGGTGAAAGCTGAACGTTTTGTTCCATACTGTCTGTTTTACTAGCTCATCATTCATTATTTAAGTTTGAGTCATTGTGGTTCAACTTTGCAATACACAGCATGAGTTGGTTTTCATACAAAGGAGTAACTAAAAGGAGAGGATGTAGATCAGTTGGTTTAATTATCTGGTTATGCTATGTATGTGTTGGTTGGCCATAGCAACTGCAGGTGGGTGTGTTCTACTCACTGCAGTTAACACAGCATTGTAACATTCCAGTGGCAGTTAATAAAGAAGCTGTTAAACTGAAAACAGGTCTCCTCGCTCATTTCAACACTTGGTGCTGCTTTGTTGTATCTATTAGTTTTGCTTTCTCCGATGCTATATTCTTCACCAAATGAAATTAAAGATTTTTTTTATCCCATGCAATCAATGCACAATATTTCTGTGTAAAATTAAAGAGCTGCCCTACTTCCTACTGAAAATGGTGTGTCCTTGAAATGCTGTATGGAAGCATTCATGGATAATACTGGTGTATGCAAAGTTTTTTTTTCTATCCTAGTCTATGTATATGTGTATCTTAGTAACCTACATATAGGGATCTAAGTAGTGGGAGTTGGGCAGTTGCTACCACACTGAAACAACTGCATTTTAACCATATCACTTATAAGTCTAATAACAAACTACTAAACATTTTGTTTACTTATTTAGTTATGTATTTATTTCATGCCAAGGCAGATGAGATGGTCCAATGAACTACTTCAGCCATGACCTGTGCTACAAAGGCAAAGACAAATGTAGAGAACAGAGTTGTACAATCTATTAATAAAATATATAATATATTCCAGGTGTACCATCACAATTGCGAGTGAAGGTTCAGTGACCATGGAATGTGAAATTTTCATTGGCTGAATCCTGTGTTGCTGAATCTTCATGTGTGCAAGTCCCGATTCAGCAAATGCACTGTCCATTCACACATATGTGTTTGATCTTATAACTAGAGATCACAGTACTGTGACAATTGGGAAATTTACCCTTTTCCCACTGTTGTGCGATCTCAGAGTTGGAATATATAGTTTGCAGGAGGTAAGGGGGGCACATCTCCCCATGGGGGGATGCATGGGGGCTTGCCCCCTGCAAAAATGTGTAGTACAGTGTTGTGCAGTACATTTGTACTGCTGATAACTAGAACTTACATTACTGGTTTGAAAGATGTAGGGGAAACCGTATGCTGAATAATGCCAAATTTGAATAATTGGCAAGATGTTCAACATACTGATCAAGTTAGTGTTCCATGTTCGGTGTTGTGGTTTGATGCAATGAATGTTTTTTGTTTAGTCTGTCATCATTTTTATAGTAAACCTATATTCCATTATATCTGACACCTGTTTCTTCTTATTCAAGCCTGTAGATAGTCAGAGGCTATCTTGAAAAACAGCAGGTATAAGATGGAGAATCAATCCTGGATGAGATACATATTCATAGCCAGACACACACACACACACACACACACACGCACACACGCACACGCACACACGCACACACGCACACACGCACACACACACACACACACACACACACACACACACACACACACACACACACACACACACACACACACACACACACACACACACACACACACCATCCGTGATAATAATTTTAGATGACTTTCAATTGTATTCATATAACTTTGGTATATATGAAGAAACCAGATACCCCTGCTGAAAGTTATGTGGATGTAGATAAAATAAAGACTTGGGAAGAGTCTAGAATTAATAAATTAATTATTTATGACACATAAGTAAATGTGCAGAACAATATAGTCTGTTGTGCATGCTGAGGTTTAACTGCACTATTCTTCCATTTTAAAGCTTATTTCACAGGATAATGTTACACAGGATGATCTTACTGTTACACTATATAATGGTACGCAGCATTCTTCTACTAATACACTACATAATGTTATGCAGCATGCTCCAACTATTACACTACAAGTTGCTATGGAGCATACTCCAACTATTACACTACATAATGTTATGCAGCATGTTCCAACTATTACACTACATGTTGTTATGCAGCATGCTCCAACTATCACAGTATGTGTTGTTATGCAGCATGCTCCAACTATTACACTACATGTTGTTATGCAGCATGCTTCAAATATTACACTACATAATGTTACGCAGCATGCTCCAACTATTACACTACATAATGTTATTCAGCATGATCCAGCTATTACAGTACGTGTTATTATGCAGCATACTCCAATTATTACACTACATAATGTTACGTAGCATGCTCCAACTCTTACACTACATGTTGTTATGCAGCATGCTCCAACTATTGCACTATATAATGTTACTCTGCATGCTCCAGCTATTACACTACATGTTATTACAACACATGATGCTTCTATAAGACTACACAATGTTTCCCAGCATGCACCTACTACTACACTACATAACGTTACACAGCATACTCCTACTAGACTATATAATGTTACACAGTGTGATTCTGCTAATACGCTACAGAATGTTGCACAGCATGCTCATACTAATATAGTACATAATGTTAAACAGCATGCACCTACTTCTACTGTACATAATGTTACACTGCATGCTGCTACTATTGCACTGTATGTAATTTTATACAGCATGCATCTACTGTTACACAACATTAAACATCATGCTCCTGATACACTATATAATGTTACACATTATGCACCTACTATTGTACTACATAATGTTACAAAGCATGTCCTTACTAATAGAGTCATATTGTAACCTAGAATGCACCTACTATTACATTACATAATGTTACATAGCATGCACCTATGATTACACTACATAGTGTTACACAGCATGCCCCTGCTATTACAGTGCATAATGTTACACAGTATGCATCTAATATTACACTACATAATGTTACACAGCATGCAACTACTATTACATTGAATAATATTACAGAGCATGCCTAATACACTATGTTACACAGCAGGCATCTAATATTACACTACATAATCTTACACAGCATGCTCCTACTAATACAGTGCATAGTGTTACACGTGACAACTACTAATACTGTACATAATGTTGCACTGCATGCTGCTACTATTGCACTGCATGTAATTTTATACAGCATGCATCAACTGTTACACAACATTAAACATCATGCTCCTGATACACTATATAATGTTACACATTATGCACCTACTATTGCACTACATAATGTTACAAAGCATGTCCCTACTTATAGAGTCATATTGTAACCTAGAATACTCCTACTATTACATTACATAATGTTACATAGCATGCACCTATGATTACACTACATAGTGTGTGTAACAACACACCATGCCCCTGCTAATACAGTGCATAATGTTACACAGTATGCATCTAATATTACACTACATAATGTTACACAGCATGCAACTACTATTACATTGAATAGTATTACAGAACATGCCTATTACACTACTTTACACAGCAGTCATCTAATATTACACTACATAATATTACACAGCATGCTCCTACTAATACAGTGCATAATGTTACACATGACAACTACTAATACTGTACATAATGTTGCACTGCATGCTGCTACTATTGCACTGCATGTAATTTTATACAGCATGCATCTACTTTTACACTACATTAAACATCATGCTCCTGATACACTGTATAATGTTACATGCTCCTACTATTAGACTACATAATATTACACACAATGTACCTACTATTACACTACATAATGTTACAAAGCATGCCCCTACTAATACAGTACATATTTATACCTAGAATGCACCTACTATTATATTACATAATGTTACATAGCATGCACCTACTACTACACTACATGGTGTTACACAGCATGCCCCTACTAATACAGTACATACTGTTACACTGCATGCACCTACTATTACATTGAATAATGTTACAGAGCATGCCTATTAGACTACATAATGTTACACAGCATGCATCTAATATTACACTACATAATGTTACACAGCATGCCCCTACTAATGCAGTATATTAGTTTACACAGCATACTCCTACTAGTACACTACATGATGTTACACATCATGTCCCCACTAATAAAGTGCATGGTGTTGCACAGCATGCCTTTATAAATGCAGTACATAATGTTACACAGCATGCCTCTACAAATACAGTAGTTAATGTTACACAGCATGCAGCTACTATCACATGACATAATGTTACACCACATCCTTAATACACTACATAATGTTGCAGACTATGCATCTACTCTTACACTACATAATGTTATGCAACATGCTCCATTTGTTACATTATATAATGTTACACAGCATACTCTTCCTTTTTCTCTATTTAATGTTGCACAACATGCACTATGCTACATAATGTTACACAGCATTCTTCTACAAATACACTGCATAATAGTTCACAGCATTCCTCTACTAATACAGTACAAAATATTACACAGCATGCACTTACTATTACATTGCATAATGTTACACAGCATGCATCTAATATTGCACTACATGATGTTACACAGCATGCATGTAATATTGCACTACATAATGTTACACAACATGCATCTAATATTACACTACATAATGTAATGCAACATGCTTATTACACTACATAATGATACTCGGCATACTCCTATTAGACTACATAATCTTACACAGCATGATTCTGTTAATACACTAAAGAATGCTACACAGCATACTCCTACTAATACAGTACATAATTTTAAACAGCATACACCTACTAATGCTCTGCATAATGTTACACTGCATGCTGCTACTATTGTACTGCATGTAATGTTATACAGCATGCATCTAATATTACACTACATAATGTTATATATCATGCTCGTGATACACTATATAATGTTACATGGCAATCTCCTACTATTAGACTACATAATGTTGCACACTATGTACCCACTATTACAATATATAATGTTGTTACACAACATACTCCCACTAACACAGTACATAATGTTACATAGAATGCACCTACTATTACACTAAATAATGTTTCACAGCATGCCCCTACTAATACAGTATGCAATGTTACACAGCATGCCACTAATAATACAGTACATAATGCTTCATAGCATGCTGCTACTAATATATTACATAATGTTACACAACATGCTCCTACTATTACACTACATAATCTTGCACAACATGCCCATTATGCTACATAATGTTACATAGCACGCATCTAACATTTCACTATATAATGTTACACAGTATGCACCTAATATTACACTACTACATAATGTTACAGATCTACTTTACAAGCTCAAAGTTTCAAAACTTGAAACTGCAAATGGGTGAGACCATAAGCTCAAAATTCTGAAACTTTGAAACTTCAAAATTGTAATAAAAAAAAAATTGTTTACATTTTTTTTCAAGAAGCAAGTCCCCCTGCATCCCCTACACCCATGCTAAATAAATAGGGTCTATATTATAACATCAACGTTTTAAAACTTTGAATGTTATAATATTGAACCCTTTAGAGCAAAAGCTGACAATACTGAAGCCTCAGAACATCAAATTTACCTAGGGTAAAATTTTGGTGGTCCGTTCCGTGGCTTTGCTATTTACAGCACTGTGGTGCAATGGTTACAGATCAAGTATAGGGAAGTGAGAAAACAGAGGTTACGGATTGGGTTCAGGTAAGTGTGGTGCGATGGTTACGGATCGGGTTAAGGGAAGTGAGTGAACGGACTGGGGTAAGGTGAGTGTGCGGTAGTTAGGGACTTTAGGGTTAGGGCATGGGTGAGGTGAGTGTGCGGTAGTAACAGACTTTAGGGTTAGAGGGGGTTAAGTGAGTTAGGGTTAGGGTGCGGGTCAAGTAAATGTACGATTGTGTGGATGTGAGGGTTAGGGTGGGGTAGGTGAGTTAGGGTTAGGGAGCGGGTAAGGTGAGTGTGTGATAGTTAGGGCCCTTGGGGTTAGGGTTGGGTTAAGGTAAGTGGGTAGCTAGTGGTGTATGTCTTATTTAATGTAGGGTTTTGTGAAGTTTATGTGTGTGTGGATTATTTATTTTGGTGTGCTTGAGTTGTGTGTATTTTTGCGGAACAGCAAATTTTTTCCCTGGGGAAAAAATTTGCTATTCTGACTGTTTGGTTTTCTGGTGTTTCGATTGAATGGGTTCGATATTATAACATTCGAAGTTTTTAGACTTCGATGTTATAATACAGACCCAATAAATAAACCAACTCCAATATTGCACTACAGTGAGGAAAATGATAAATTTCCTTTTCCAGCCTGCACGTCGATCTCCATTCAAATGTTCAAAGGTTCAAAACTTTGATGTTATGGTCTCGACCATTTGCAGTTTGAAGTTTTGAAACTCTGAGCTTGTGAAGGAAACCAATGTTATAACCCATGCCCCTACTAATACAATATGTGATAAAAGCAATGTGCAGTATCACAATGGATTAGGATCTATTGTCAATATCACAAACAATAAACTAAAAATATTAGTACAGGCAGAAAAACTTAGAATATATGCCGATAAATATAAAGGAAAAGTACAAAATAAGCAATTTATTGATGACCCAAAAAACTTTTATAAAAAAATTGGAAAACAAGTCAAAAGAAAATGAAACACCACAAAAAAGAAGAAATAGATACATTTTGGAGAAACATCTATGCAGATCCTGCGGAACTTAACAAAGATGCTGAGTGGACAGAAAAAGTAAATGAGAGAATAAGAAGTTCAAATGTACAGGATATGAAATAGGATGAAGTAATGGCCAGAGACATTGAAACAAAGTTAAGAAAAACTCCTAATTGCAAAACCCTAGATCCAGATGCAGTATCTAACCTCTGGCTAAAAGTATTAATATCTTTACAAGAAGATTATGCCATGAGTATGAACTATTTTTATGCGCTCCACGAACAGAAACCAACCTGGTCAACAACAGGAAAAAACAATACTCCTACTTAAGAGCAAACCTGAAAACTATCCTAAAAAACTCTAGAACAATAACTTGCCTTCTGAAGATGAATAAACTCTACAATGGAATTGATGCCGACAGAATTTATAGTGATTTAGAAGAAAAACCAATCACAGCAATGGAACAAAAGAATAATGAAAGAAAGTCATATGGAAAAAAGGATAATTTATTATTAAATAAAGTCATAATAGAGAACTGTAAAAAGGGGAAGAATCTAAGTATGGTATGGTAGACTAAAATAAGCATGTGACAGTATCTGAAATTCATGGATAAAGAGTACTTAAAAATGTATAAGATACAACCTACACTGTTTGATTACATTGCAGCGACCATGAAACAGTGGCAAACAATTTTGCAGTTAAGTCATGATAAAGGACAAGTTAAGATTCCAGGGATAAAAATTCAAAGGGGGATATTCCAGGGTGACTCTTTGTCAATGTTGCTCTTTTGTCTTGCCCATAAACTATTAAGCTGTTGACTTAACAGATTATGTCATTGCTACAATTTGGATCCCAGAAAACAACAAAGTGTAAAGACTTATCTTCTTTTTCTGAATGATGTAAAACTATATGGTTCATCAGATGAAGAACTGAAAGCACAACTGCAAGTTGTCAAAACTTTTTCAGATGATATAAAAATGTTATTTTCTCTTGATAAATGTGAAAAGTTAAAGTAGAAATGCTGCAGCACCAAGAAAACATCAGCCTGGGACAGGAATGTGATATAAAAGAACTTGAGCAAGAAGAAGTGTATAAATATTTGGGAATTCATAAAGAATCAACAATAAAACATAAACAAATGCAAATAAAACTTAGTATGAATATTTTAGAAGACTACCAAAACAGTGCTGACATCTAGGAACAAAGTCCAAGTTATAAACCAATTTGCTCTTCCTGTCCTAAATTACAGTTTTGTAGTGAATGACTGACCCCAAAAGGTTTTGGATCAATTGGACAGGAAAACAAGAAGGATGTGTCATGTTTATCAAAATATTTATAAAAATAAGTGTATAAAAAGAATATATATTCCCAGTTCTGAAGGAAGTATGGGCCTCTTTGAAATTGATTACAAGTATAGATCTGCAATCATATGACTGCATACATATCTGCTGACATCACAAGCCCCCAATGTAGGGAATGTTTTAAAACATGAGAAGAATAAGTCTTAGTTTAGCAGAAGCGTATTGGTCTGAAGCGGGAATGGAAATCAAACCAGAAATAGATAAAATAAGGCAGCAATTGAATATGCCTAAAAAAAAAAAAAAAAAAAAACATATAAGGTAAAGGATCGGATGAGGAGGCAAGAAATGTGAAAAATACATAAATATAGTTGCAGGAATGAATGTAGTAGTCGTTGAGGAGAGGTAAATTTAAACCAAAAGCCAAAGGTTAATATTGGTGGTCCAAGACAGTGGACTATGTACGCATTGATTTACAGAGTCCATTGAACATGTGGCAGAAATAGACAAATGTAGGTTTTGTAAAACACAATTGGAAACAGTTGAAGATTAACATCTTTTTGCTGGTTGTGATATACTAATGGCAGAAGGATTGTATACTGAAAGGCATAATAATGTGGCAAGAATGTTGCACTGGGGATTGTGCAATCATTATAATATTGAAGTAGCTGAAAGATATTGGAAACATGAGCCGCAAAGCATTATAGAAAATGATGAAGTTTATATCACATAGGATCACCATTTACCAACAGTTTAAAGACACAAAATCATAAAATACCAGGAATTGCAGGCAGAAACAAGGGCAATGTGGAAGAAAGATATCCAGATATTTCCAGTAGTAGTCCATACTGGGCACATTGCAGGTGCTGCTAAGAGCACTTCTGGCTAACATCAAAGATTGAAATGGTACTAATTTCATGAACCTTGATCATATTTTGATTAATGAATATGGCCCATTCCTATCAAGGTATTAGAAACCCAAAAGAATTGGAGAAATTAAAAAGAAGGAATACATAATGTTATACACCATGCATCTAATATTACACTACATAATGTAACACAGCCTGCCCTCCTAATAAAGTACATGATGTTACATAGCATGCTCCTCTTAATACATTGCATAATATTACACTGCAGGTTGTTACTATTGCACTGCATGTAATGTTACACAGGTTCTTACTGTTATATTACATCATGTGACACACTATTTTTATTTATTTAACATTTGTTTACTGGGAAAGCCTGAATGGGCTAGAAAACATTTTCAGTGGAGGCCTGGGGAGAAATGTTCCAGACACATGCCTTTGGAATGTTGGAGGAAACTCATGTGAATGCAGGGAGAACATACAGACTCTACACAGAAGACACCCCAGCTGAGAATTGAACCAGAAAACCTCTTGCTGTGAGGCTACAACTCTAACCACTGCACCACTGAGCTGCTGTGTTAGGCAACATGCTTTTATTAATACAGTGTATAATGTTATACAGATGCCTCTATTATTATAATGCATAATGTTACATAGAATGCTAGAAATATTACACTGTATGTAAAACTACACAGCATGCACCTACTAATATGGTACATGTTACACAGTACACTCCTTCTAGTACAGTACATACTGTTACATGATACGACCCTTCTATTACACTAAATACACTTCATAATGTTACATAGCATGTTCTGACTGTTACACAACATAATGTTGCAGAACATGTTGCTTCTATCACGTAACATAATGTTACACAGCATGCCTATTAAACTACATAATGTTACACAGTATGCATTTAATATTTCTAAACATACTATTACACCTCATGCATCTACTATTACACTACATAATGTTACACAGCATGCACCTACTATCACATAACCTCATGCATGTCCCATTACCCTACATAATGTTACACTCCATAGGTTCATAGGTTCATAGGTAGGTACTAGGCTATCAGCCCAAGGGCCTACGTAAGCCTAGCCAGCAAGGTTCCATAGATTACACCACCCAAGAAAGTTATTTTCCTGTGCCACTGTCAAGCAGGGACACAGAAGTGATCCCCAGGGTGTATTTCCTATTTCCCATCCACTCATCAAGATTTTTCTTGAAGAGTGCTAATGAAGAACTTTGCTTGAGATAGATGGGTAGCTTGTTCCAGAGTATAGAAAGTCTCTGGGACAGGAATCTATCCCTCCAGCGTGTCCTGTTTATTGTGGTGACAAGATTTAGGTCCCTAGAGCATGTAGCTCGGAGGGACTGGGATTTCTTTAGGTGTAGCATGTCCAACAGCTCTGGGTTTGACATAGCTTTATATGTTAGGTAGAGATCACCTCGGAGTATGCGATATGATACGGAGTAAAGCTGGAGTTTTTTGAGGCAGTCAGTGTAGGGCATTTGTTTGAGGCCAGTAATCCTCTTTGTGAGGTACTTCTGTGGCCTTTCCAGCTGCTGCAGATGTCTTGTGAGGTACATTCCAAAACGGGCGCTGTACTCTGTAATGGGTCTAATGAGTGATGAGTAGAAGGGAACAATGACCTCTTTTTTCCTGGATGAGAACCCTTTTATGATGAGGTGTGCCACGTAGAAGGACTTCCTGACTACTGTGGTGATGTCACTATCAAAGGAGGGACTACTGTCCACCTGGGTCCCAAGGTCTCTTATCACGCATTTGGTTTTAAGTAGATTGCTGCCTATGTGGTAGTTCATGGGTACAGAGTTTTTACCAAAGGGGATGACACTGCACATTTTGGCATTGAGCTTGAGGCCTTGGCTCTGACACTAGGCATCTGTCTCAGTGAGGTCCTTCTGTAGGATATCCACATCATTTGGGGACTTGACTATGGCTCCTAGTTTGCAGTCATCTGCGAACTTCATTAGCCAGAGGCCTTCTGTGTTAGCCTGTACTTCAGAGAAGTAGATACCAAACAGGAGAGGTCCCAGGACGGAACCCTGTGGTATTCCACTTGCCACTGCTTTGAGGTCAGATTTGGAGTCTGCAACTTTTACAGTGTGGGTTCTGTCAGTGAGCCAGTTAGCAACCCATCTTGTGATGTAGGGATTTATACCTAGCTTAGTGAGTTTAGCTATAATTCCAGAATGGGGGATGGTGCCGAATGCCTTGGCAAGGTCAAGATAGGCTGTGTGAACCACCTTACCTTCATCCACGGCTTTGGTGACTGCCTCAAAGAAGTCAATCAGGTTCAGGAGGCATGATCTGCCTTTCACAAACCCAAACTGGGTGGGATCCAGAGTTTGGAGGTTACCAATGTCTTTGTTTATGAGTTCCATGATGATACGTTCCATGGCCTTGCAGACCAGGCTCGTCAGGCTAATAGGTTGATAATTCCCGGGATCAGTGGTGACTCCTCTTTTGTGGAGTGGGATAACTGTTGCTATGTGCCATTCAGTGGGCACAAAGCCTGATGCAAGGCTATTATTGAACATGGTGCTTAAGTTGGGATCCAGTTCGTTCTGAAGTTCATGTAAAACACAGCCTGGGATGTTGTCCGGTCCCATGGATGCTGTGTTTTTGGCTTCAGGGAGTGCAGCTTTTACCTGTGTAGTTTTGATTACAGGGACTCTGCATTCTTCCTCTATAGATATGGGCCATTTAGGGGGTGAGAGGGGGGTAAAGTTAGCACTGAACCTATCTGCCAGGATGTAGGCAATATCAGTTGGTTCTGTAATTTATGTGCCTTTGTGCTGTAACTCAGAGCAGATCTGGGTGATGCCATCTAGATTCTTGACATAGCTATAGAATGCTTTGTAGTTGTCCTTCGATTTAGTGGTGATTTTGTTTTCGTAGCTAGCTTTGGAGGATCTTATAAGGGATCTCAGCTTCTTACTGAGGCTGACCAGGGAGCTCCTCCACTCATGGGATTTTACTCTCTTTTGCAAAAGTTTCTTCCTTCTGTTGTACAGTTTGTTTATGGAAGGAGACCACCAGATTGGCTTCCTTATTTTGGAGGATAGCGTCTTGGTTCTGTTTGGGATAGCACAATCCATGCACTCATGTAAGTGCTTATAGACTGCATTTGTGTAGGATTCAGCAGTTATAACTGTATTGTCCATCTGCATGGGTGTCATGAAGTTCATCACTTCTGCTTAAGAAGCATGAAGTTGGCTTTGGAGAAATTTTTTACTGTGCTTTCCTTAATGGGGGTGGGGGTGGGATGTGGATATCAAGGGTGATAAGCTTATGGTCGGATCGGACCAATGAGGAGTTGACTTCAGGTGTGGAACACCGGTCACTCATGTTGGTAATGACTAGGTCTAGGATATTGTTGCCCCTGGTGGGGGTGTGGATAAGTTGATCTAGGGTATTGGAGTTTATGAATTCCAGAAAGCGTTGAGCTAAGGAGTTGGTACATGAGTAGTTTTCCCAGTTAATGGTGGGGTAGTTGAAGTTGCCCATTATTAGGGTGTTTGGTTGAACCCTAATATTTTCCAGTACATCAAGAAAAGAGGAGTGGAAATTCTGGGGCATGGTGGGGGATCTGTAGCAGGCTACAATTTGGATTGCAGTTTTGCCCAGAGTTAGTTTCACTTGGATAACCTCAGATGCATTATGCTGAGCAACTAGCCTGGAGGTGTGGATATCCTTAATGTATATGGACACACCTCCATCTTTGGTGTTTTGGTCCAGGTAACATGGCCGAAAAGTGTGGTATGAGTTATAGCCTGGTAGTGCAGGGGTGCTCTCTGGAGCCTTGAACCAGGTCTCAGTCACTGCACAGATATCGATGTTCTCCATTTTAAGGAGTGCCTCAAGTAAGTGCATTTTGAGATTTAGACTTCTAGCACTGAGTAGCATTACCCTCAGTTTTTGCTTGCCTGTTCCTGTTATGTTGGCGAATTTGTTATTTGAACCCTGCCTAAAAAAGGCACTATAGGGGCAGCAAGAGCCTTAGCCAGTATCCAGAATCCCAGGCGTGACAGGTGCAGGCCATCTGTGGCAAAGCATTGTGGTCTGTCGACCATGTCATTCCAAGCAGACAGATACTGGCTCCCCTTAGAATAACACCAGAAGCTTATCCAATTGTTGAAGTCAATCATTTTGTCCTTGTACTGCGGTATCATTCTGGGTGATGGCAGAATGCTACTCAGGGCTAGGGTCATACCTGCCTGGGCTACAAGATCGGAGAGCTCTTCCATGTCTCTTTTCATGTAGTCCAGGGAGGTACATCTCAGGTCATTCACATAATGCTATACAGCATGCTCCTACTATTACACTACAAAATGTTAAGCAGCATGTTCCCACTGTTACACTACATATTGTTATGCAGCACGCTGCAACTATGACATTACACAATGATACACAACATATTCCTGCTGTTACACTACATAATGTTTCACAGCGTGCTCCTACAATTATACCACATGTTGTCATGCAGTATGCTGCTAAGATAACAGTACATGATGATACACAACTTGTTTCTAGTTTTATACAACATAATGTTATGCTACATGTTACACCATGTACTCTGATTAGACTACATAATGCCATACAGCATGCTCCTACTATTGCACTACATCATGTTATGCAACATTCTCCTACTGTTACACTACATAATGTTATTCAGCATGCTGTTTGTATTACTTTACTCTTACTAATACACATCATTATGTTACACAGTATGCCAATACTAATACACTACATAATGTTGTGCTACATGCTACTCATATATTTCATGTAGTGTTACATAGCATGTTCTTACTATTATAGTACAAAATGTCACATGGCATACTTTGGCAAATAGCCTACATAATGTTGCACAACATGCTTTTTCTATTATGCTACAAGTATTGTTACAAGACATGCTCTTCATATTATCCTGTATAATCCTACATGAAATGATCCTATTATTATTACACTATATAAAGTTACACAGCTTCTTCCTACTGTTACACTACACATTATTACACAGCATTCTCCAACTGTTACACTACTTAATTTTGCACTGGATGCTTTAACTGTTACACTGCAGAATTTTACACAGCATGATCCTACTAATACACGGCATAATGTTACATTGCATTCCCTTACTAATACCCCACATAATGTCACACTGAATGCTGCTACTATTACACTGCATGTAATGTTATACATAATGTTCCTACTATTACACTACATAATGTTACACTTCATGCTGCTACTATTGCATTGCATGTAATGTTATATAGCATGCATCTACTGTTACATTACATAATATTATACATCATGCCTATTTTACTACATAATTTTAAACAGCATGCCCCTACAATTAGACTATGTAATGTTACATAGCATGCACGTACTATTACAATACATGATGTTATACTGCATGCCCCTGCTATAACTATTCACAATGTTATATAACATGCTCTTACTATTACACTATAGAATTTGACACAGCATGCTCCTTCTATTGCACTACATAATATTTCACTCCGTGTGTCTACAAATGCATTACATAAAGCAACACTGCATGCCTCTTCTAATAGACTACATAATGTTATACCGCATGATGCTTTTATTACACTGCATTTAATTTTATACAGCATATCCTTATGCCATGCTACATAATGCTACACTATATGCTTCTGCATATATGCTACAGAATGTTACACAGCATGATCCTACTAATACTATACATAATGTTACACAGCCTACACCTTCTATTGCACTACATAATGTTTTGCATCATGCTCCGACAATTACACTATATATTGTTATGCAGTATGCTGCTGCTATAGCACTACACATTGATGCACAGCATGCTCTTACTGCTACACAACATAATATTATGCTGCATGCTCCTATTAATATACTACATAATGTTACACAATATTATTCTACTAATATACATGTTATACACTGTGTATTCCACTAATATACTACATGTTATACAGTATGCCTCAACTATTATGCTACATACGGTTACACAACATGTCTGTTACACTACATAATGTTACATTGTACTAAATCTTGACCTGTTGCGTAATGGTTAGGATTTTTGACTCACATGCACAAGGTGCAACGTTCGATCCTGATCTGTGACCAATGGGGTTGCATGTTTTCCCTGTATCTCCATGAGGTTCCTCCCACCTCCCAAAAACATGTTGAGCTATTTCACCTCAAATTCATGTTGTTGTGGGCAGCGGCAGAGACGCTACATAATGTTGCACAACATGCGGCTACTATTGCACTGCATGTAATATTATACAGCATGGTCCTACTGATACACTACTTAATTTTACACAGCATGATTCTGTTAATACACTACAGACTGTTACACAGCATGCTCCTACTAATACACTACATAATACTACATAATATTATTCTACTAATATACTACATGTTATACACTGTGTCCCAACTATTATGCTACATACCATTACACAACATCCCTATTAAACTACATAATGTTACATTGTACTATATCTTGACATGTTGCATAATGGTTGTTGTGAGCAGCAGCACAGATTTTAGATGGTGCCCTATATGAAGAAGAGTTGTGTAGACCAACAACTTTGGGTACTAAATATTGTGCACAGTACCTTCAAGATAGGGGATCACAGACTTCACACTGTATCAAGGTTAGCCAGTCAGTGGTGTAAACCTGGCTCCAGGTGATTCAGCTGTGTTGACTAATGCCACCAGAAATGGGCATAGATATTTACAGGTGATAAGTAGGTTATGGACCTGACCTATTTCTGATAATGGCAGAAACTCATGTGCATCTATTAGCCTGTGTGTGCCCACCAGAAAGCCCAGCAGCAGACTGGATCAATAAGCTACTGGCTGCCTAGTGTCCACTTTCCCAGCCTGGGTTACCTGGGATAGCTATGTTGAGTCAAAGCTGGACATATAACCAATTAACCCGCAAAACATGAACTAAGAGTTGCAACATTCACTGTAGGTTTGTTGACAGGTGACCTGTTGATAAGGAGGAGACTGGACATTCTATGTGTCCAGGAAACAAGATGGAAGAGCAATGCAGGAAAGGCAGTTGGCTTAGGCTCCAGAATCTACTACTCATGACGAGGCCGACTAGAAGTGGTGTGGGAATTGTAGTGTGGTAAAGGCTTTAGGAGACAGTGAAGGATATCATCAGAATTATTAATTGACTCATTGCAAACAGACCTCCAATGTAAGTAGAAGACATTATTCATCATTTCAGTTTGGGCCTCACAACCGTGTTGTGATAGTGAGGAAGAGAGTGCATTCAGATGGCAGTTGCAGGATCTATTAAATAAAGCCAGACAACATGAACTGGGATTGGCAATGGGTGACTTAAATGCATTCATGAGGGCAGACAGAACAAGATATGGGTACTACTTGGGTATTCATGGCTAGGGCAACAGGAATAAAGAAGGCAAAGTGATTATACACTTCTGTCTGGAAAATGGCTTGATGGTGGTGAACACGTTTCAGCAAGACAGAAAGTAATAAGATCACATACAAGTGTGACCAACACAAAACTGAGGTAGATCTCTAGAAATGAAAAGGCACTGGGGTAGAGTCAGCAATTACAAAGTCATCCCCAGTGAAACAGTTTGCTTACAGCATAAACAAGTGGTTGCCACAATCAGCTGCAAAAAGTGATCAGAGAAGGCTCTAAGGTCAATAGAGTCTAGGCTGAAGACCTGGAAGTTGACTGGAGAGAATGCATAAGAGTTCAATGTATTACTAAGGGCTACAGCACTTCATGAAGACAATGAAGATGATGAAATAGGTGGAACTGAAAAAGAATGGCAGTGCCTTAAAACAAAATGTTGAGGACTATAGAAAAGATATTCAGCCAAGCCATGTATAGACACAAGGTACATAAGGAAAGTTGCTGGTGGAATGCAGAAGTCCAGGAAATCAGAAAGAAAGAAGATAAGAAGGCATGCAGGAAAAAAAAGGAGACAGAAAACACAGACCAGGCTAAGAAAAAATATTGGTTGGCTATCAAAGGCTAAGAGAGGAGTTGCATTAGCAAAGAACAAGGCATCAGAGACACACTGCCAGCTTCTAGAAAGTGACTCGGAAGATGCAGAAAGAAGTTAGTAAGGCAAAGAAAAAGTGATAAAGAAGATAGCCAGACTCCCTTCATAAAAGATGCCAACAACAAATAGCTCAGTAGTGTACAGGACATCAAAGGTAGATGGAAGGACTACTTCCAGCAGCTTCTGAATGAAAAAAAAAATCAGAGGCTATACTGCCCCAGACACAGCCTACAATGAAAGAAAAATAGGAGCCCACCATAGATAAAGTACGAACAGCACTAAGGGAAATGAAATCAGGGAAAGCAGTAGGCTCAGTTGAGGTCATAGCAGGTATGATAGATGTTAGGTGAGAAAGTGGAGAAATGACTCATGAGGATACTCATAGCAGTGTGGAGGGAAAGGCTGGAGAATAAGCATACTAGTGCCAGTGCACAAGAACAAGGGGGCATCCACAACTGTGGGCAGTACAGAGGTATCAAACTCCTGTCACAATGCAGAAAAGTTCTGGACAGAATGACTGATAAATGACTACACAGAGTAGTAGAAAGAAAAATGAGAGATGAGCATTTCAGATTCAAATCAGGATGCAACACAAGTAACCCAATGCTTGCAGTGAGACTGATAGTTGAGAAAAATCTAAGAATGAGGAAGGAGTTCAATTAGGCACTCTTAGACTTGGAGAAAGCATATGGCAAGGTCCTAAGAAAGCTGATTTCGGCAGTCCTCAGGTTGCTCAAAGTCCTAGAAACATTAGTAGAATTACTGCAGGCTATGTACAAGGATCCACTGACTCAAGTAAAAACAGTGTTTAGTCTCACAGAAGGGTTCCGACTGGGAGTGGTTGTTCATCAGGGTTTAGCTCTGTGCTCATGGACTACATTAGCAAACAGGTCAGAGGGGTGAGTTTAACAATCCTGATTTGATTTCCATTCCTGCTTTATATGCTTCTGCTAAACAAAGCAGCAGATTCATTTTAGACGTGTTCTCCTCATGTTTTAAAACTTTCACTTTGTTTGGATCTGGTGAAGTCAACAAATGTGTATGCAGTCCTGCAATTGTAGATCTGTACATGTAATCAGTTTCAATAAGGCCCATACCTCCTTCAAAATGAGGAATATATAATCTTGGTATACACTGATTTGTATATGTTATTTGAAAAGTGTGAAACATTTTTCCTGTTTTCCTGTCCAATTGATCCAGTACCTTTTGGGGCTAGTGAATCACCCCATAACTGTAAGTAGGAACAGAAAGAGCAAATTGGTTTATAGCTTGGACTTTGTTCCACGATGTCAAGGCTATTTTCAGTAATAATTTTAGCCTTCTAAAGCATACCTTAGTTTTGTCCATATTTGTTCATATTTTGTTGATCCATCATCAGTTGGTAAAAATTATACACTCCCTTCTGCTCAGTTTCCTTTATATCACATTCCTGTCACAGACTGATATTTCTTGATGCTGCAGCTTTCCTGCTTTAAATATTGCTTTTGCACATTTATCAAGACCAAATGACATTTCTAGATCATCTGAGAAAGTTTTCAACACTTCCGGTTGTGCTTTGAGCTCCTCATCTGATGAACTATTCAGTTTTAAATTATCCACAAAAAATGATTAGTCCTTACACTTTGCTATTGTCTGGAAGCCAAATGGTAGCTATGACCTAATCTGTTAGGTCGACAGATTAATTGATTAGGGGCAATACAAGGTAGCATCATGGATTAGCTCTGGTTTGTTACTGTTTCATGGTCTCTGTGTTATAATTGATCGATGTAGGCTGTATCTTATATCATATCTTATACCTCTGTAAGAACTCCTTTATCCATGAATATGAGATGCTGTCAAATGATTTTCTGTAATGTATCCATGACACACTTGGATTCTTCCCCTTTTTACAATTCTCTACTATGAATTATTTAACAATTAGTGATACTTTGTTCCATATGACTTTCTTTTGTAACCCATTTGTACTATTGCCATGACTGAGTTTTCTTCTAAATGACTACAAACTCTGTTGGCATCAATTCTAATATATAGTTTATACATTGTTGGAAGGCAAGTTATTGTTTTATAGCTTTTTAAGATAGCTTGCAGGTTTATTCTTAAGGATGTTTATCATTTTTCCTGTTGTTAACCAGGTTGGTATCTGTTTTGGATGTGCATATAAGCAGTTCCTATTCAGATCTATACCATCATGTAAATATGTTAATACTTTTAGCCAAAAGTTAGTTAGGTAGTGCATCTGAGCTTGGGGTTTTCCAGTTAGGAGATTTCTTAATTTTGTTTCAATTTTTCTGGATATTACTTCATCCAGTTTCATATCCTGTACATTTGAACTTCTTACTATTTATTTAAATTTTTCTCCCCATAGATATTTTTCCAAAATGTGCCTATTTCTTCTTTTTTTGGTACTGCTTCTATTCTTTTTTCTTTTGCAACATAAATAAACATGTTGTACAGATAGGTATTCTCACAGAGAATACTACTTTGGATCGTCTTCCTCTCCACATAAAGCAAAGTACTTATAATATTCATATGTAATATGGATAAATGGATGGGAAAATGCAAATCCATCCTTGGTTTAGCACAATAGCCCCTCAAGGAGAGAAGCAAAATATAAATGTTCTCACCATCTTTCGATTATTCATTGTTAAAATATAAAAGCTTAAAATTTCACGGAACTGTATGGTTAAGCTTCTAAAGATCCTCACAGATCAATAGCTTACTGTGCCTACAAGTGTATGAAAACAACAAGCATATGCATTCATTTTTTAAATACAGAATCTCCCGGATTCTGCAAGTCTTGCACAGTGTGCAGGATTAGTGCAGGAGCTCTAGCAGGCAATATGTCTGCCGTGCGATCCAGGAATAGCCAGCAGGGGCGTGCACGAGCGCTTCTGCACTAGTCCTGCATGGACTAAGCCCCTGTATGAAAATCACCCCATTTGCAGGAGAAATCCATGCAGATTAGGTGAATTTGTGATCCAGGAAGCTTGAAACCGGCCATGCAGGACTAGTGTAATCTGTAATAATGTACTCGATTAGTAACCGAGTGCATTTCTGCAAAATCCAAAATGGAGCCGTGACAGCTCCAAATAAAGGCTGCATATCAGTCAGCAAGTATGCCAAAGGTCATTGGCATTACAAACAGCTTAAAAAAATAAAAAAAATCAAGTTTTTTTTTTTTAGCTGATCTTGGCTGTTTAAGCGTAGGGCAGCGGCGCTCAAACGGGATTGGAGAAAAATAAGAACATAAACCTAAAATAAGCATTCTAACTAAAATCACTATTCTGCCATTAAAGTCAATGGCAGGAAGAAGACAACATGGCCAGTGAGTAGTGGTTGCTAAGGGGGAGGATCAGTGTGAGACATGTAACTATGCATTAGCAGGTAATCCTATGCAAACGAGGGGAATGATAGTAAATTCCAGTTTTCCCCAGCATGCTAGTCAGGTCTCAATAGTGTAAGAGCAGGAATCGCTTGCAGCAAGCCTAGGAGTTAGCTGACATCATAGGGGGTGTGTTAGGCATACTGTAAGCAGACTGGAGCCCTGTGGCTCAGGTTTGCTCCAAGCTAAACACAGCTAAGCAAGGGTGTGTGTCTGAGTCTGTGTAGCACTCTTTACATTGCCTAAGCAGATGTGAGCGCCGTGCACCAAGTTTTAAAGGAAAAAAAAAAGTTAAACCAGGAAATAGCAGCTCTGTGCACATTTGAGGACTCTGTTTGTGCAGTTTGCCCCTGGGCTTAAACAGGAAGGCAATGGGAAGGGAAGAAAATAGTAGGAAGGTAATCAAGGAGAACTAGCAAAGCTGGCAGGTGAAATGTATCAGAATCAGCCAGTTACACAGGCAGCAGACCAGCCCAGCCCAGAACACTACTATAAACTATGCAAACACCTTACCCTCTGTTTTTTCCCATACTCTATACCACCAGTGTATACAATTGGGGAACTTTTAACAAACAACACTACAGAATGATAGTGGCTGCAGCAGGCAACATAGAACAACATGTGGAAGAGGCTGAGGGTAGTGAGGATGTGAATGCTATCGATCAACTCACAGTGAGGAGAAGGAGAAGAGTTTACAGACCCAGGGTAACCTACCAGGAGCTACATGAGCTGGAGATAGTGGAGCACTATACGGTGGACATGGACCTCCTACAGCAAATTGTTGAGCTGTGACGGCCACACCTGACATACCAAACTGAATGAGGGGAACCCATTCCAGTGGATACCAAGATATGTGTAGGCCTAGGAATACTAACCACAGGTTCCTCCAAAGCTCAACTGGGGATCTCACAGGCATCAGCTTACAGAGTATTCCACCAGTTCCTGGATGCCATGTCAGCACATGCCAGTGAGCATGTATATTTCCTCAACACCCATGAGGTGCTGGCCAGCATTATGTGTCTCTTCCACCAAATAGCAGAATACCCTGAGGTAGTGGGTGCTATAGACTACACACACATATGCATCAAAGTACCACCTGGTGATCAAGGTAGAGCTACATCAACAGCAGGGGCCTCCCTTCCATCAACTACCAGGTCATGTGCGATGCCCAGGGCATTATAATGAATGTATGTGCTAGCTGACCTGGAAGCTATCACAATTCCCACATTTTGCATCTGATGTAGCTGTGCCAGATATTTGCCAATAGGGACATCTCCTATGGTCACCTAGTGGGGGATGCTGGTTACACACTGGAGCCGTGGCTGATGACACCCATCAGAAATGCGCACACACCTGAACAAGAACGCCACAATGGGGCACATGCACAGACCAGACTTAGAGTATGTGTTTGGGATGCTGAAGTCACAGTTCCAGTGTCTGGGCACATCTGGTGGAGCCTTGCAGTACTCACCAGCTAATGTACTCAAATTGTTATGGTATGTGCCAAGCTACACAATATGATCCTACAGAAACAGCTGCAAAAGGAACAGCATGGGGCAGGGCCACACAGACACCCACCAATCCCAAAGCCTGCACAGGCACATTGTGACTCAGAGGAGGAACAACCTGAGACTGCTCCAGTAGGCAGATGGAGGTGTGCCCAGTATGCCCTGGCCTTGGCAAAGAGGTAATGCATAGCACATACACTGACACAGTAGGGACCCAGGGAATGACATCTCTCTCTGACTCACACATACAGTAAAAGGGATGCCAAACATGAGACTACCTATGCTCAACCATGTATAGAGAGTGTATTATGTGCATCCAACATAGACAGCCCTCAGCACCATCCTCAATTCTGGCACACCCACAAGGTAAATCAATTAACCTACCAATTGCCAAATGGAGTAGAATGTGTCATTACCTGTATCTATGATATGGATGTGAGCATGCAAGGGAATTGGGTGGCTGAATGTTATGGCAGCAGACAGTAGACACCCATAGTGGCACCATGACATCTGTAACACATATTGGAGTTACCATAGTAGCCAGTACTACACAGGGAGACAAAACCCACTGCAGGAAATGTGCTGGGTGACATGTGTGTCAGTATGACTCACACATGCCAGTCAGGGAGGTTCACATACCCAACAACAGTCTCGGCCAGCAGGACAAGTGTATACAAACCCAAACAGAGCCTGTGCTATGGCCTCTGAATGATGCCTATGGGTAACTTCCCCACCAGACTACAGCAGGTCAGGCAGTGGGATGTTAATTCTGAAGGGTAGGAAGTCAGACTCTAATATGTAGGGAACCAAAGCTAAGACCTGTAGTACACTGATATGCCTCTAGTCAGTATGATTGGTTAGAATATAGAATGAAATGGAGTACCTGACATACCAGTACAGTCATAGCAAATGTGTGCAAGTACCAGGTGTGCCCCCCCCATCCTATATAGACACGTAGAAATGTAGAAACAGTCAGATGTGCCCCCACAATCCTGTGTAGAAATGTAGTAACAGTCAGGTTTGCCCCGAATCCTGTGTAGAAATGCAAAAACAGTCAGATGTGTCCCCCCACAACCCTATGTAGACATGTAGTAACAGTCAGGTGTGCCCCCCACTCCCATGTAGACATGTAGAAACAGTCAGGTGTGCCCTAACCCCGAATCCAGTGTAGAAATGTAGTAACAGTCGGGTGTGCCCCCCCAATCCAGTGTAGAAATGTAGAAAGTGACAGGTGCCCCCCCCCCACAATCCTATGTAGAAATGTAGTAACAGTCAGGTGTGTCCTCCACACCTATGTAGACATGTGGAAACAGACATGTCTGACTCTTCCCCCAATCCAGTGTAGAAATATAGTGACACTCAGGTGTGCCCCCCAATCCTGTGTAGAAATGTAGTAACATGTATGAAAAGGTATAATATGAGTGGAGCACAGATGTCCAGAGGTGGCCAAGGTAGCAGGATAGGTTGTAGCATTTGCACAATATGCAGATCTGTGTGTGTTAGCATGGTGTGTGTTGCATAATGTGTGAGAGTGGTCAGTATGTATGCATGTTGAGGTAAGACCTGGTGGCCATTGCCCACTAATGCTGATGACAGGGACAAGCCCTCATGACTGCAGTGGCAAAGACAATCCCTACCAGTATAATACATGCTATCAGTAAGCCATTGTAAATGTATGGTGGTAATATGTGTCACCATCTGAAAGACTGACATGGCATGGCTGTTGGGCTAGATATACAAGCAGTACACAGGGGAAAGTACCACAGACATACAGTATATATTGTGTCACTGTGAAATGGAGACACCCTTAGGTTTGTACATATAGGTATGTATCACAGTAACTAGACCTGTAGTAAGGGATACCGTTGATGTCTGCCTGAGCACCTGCAGATCACAAAGGAGGTAGGACTGATGTATTGGGAATCAGCTGATGTACCTGCACATGCCAGCATAACTGTAATGCCCCATGCATATCTGTGTGTCAGATGCAAGTAGTGTCAATAGCACACATGCACCCAGCCATGCAAACACCGCCCACAGGCAATTTTATGGCAATATCCCTGCTGTGAGGAATGGGTACAGTAAGACCCCACCTGTATATGGCAATAGTGGAAGACTGCAACATGCAGTGCAGGTGTCCCATGCAGGTGTGTTCCTAGCTGTAGGTAGCACCCTGCCAACATCCACCCCACCTGGTAAGACTGATAGAAGGAATTGGCATGAACAACTATCACACCTACCCTGTCACCCTAGGGGAATTTACTGTATGGTGGTCTGGGACTGTAGGACTGACAGAATGCAATGGCCTGCCAAATCTGGCCTGCACCAACACCTAATGCCCCACAGGTACCTGCCAAAGGTCCGTGTCTCACACATACTGCCAGTGCATGTTATGTCATGGACACCCAAATAACAACATAACACACTCCACACAAGCAATATGCAAGGCCATGTGGACAAACCACAGTAACATGTCCGCCATGACCCACTGCATGAACTGTGGACCAACACTAACACACACCTGTGATGTGGTGATACCCTTAGGGAAAGTATCAGAGAATGTATGCATAATGTATGGAAGAGGTTAGAATAACAGAGGGGGTGTAGGAGCATGGGCAGCATGGAATGTGCAGGGTCCGACACAAAGCTGACTGCACACACTATCTCTGGCTGCAAACACATAAATGGGTGGCTACACATCTGCCGTACACCACAATAGGGTAAATGTCCTGACCTATGCCCCCTGACTCTGACTAACCTGTGCAAATCTGTATAGCTGTGAGACATTGCTACAGCAAGATAAGGTCATACTGTCATGTTGATGGTCGGACAAGTATGGGATCCTCTGCCAGCACTGCACCAAGGTGCTGAACTGGATACACAAACCCAGCACCAAGTGTCTGCAGCTCCCCCTCCAGAATGGCATAACTTACCATGAATACGTAGGTGTCTCCCACAATCCTGGACACAGCTGCAGTCACCCTTGTCCCCCAAGTCATCACTGTGAGCAAGAATGTCCACCTGACAATACATGAGGACCAAAAACATCACTGTGTATAACAGTACACATGTCTGAATATCTCTACTAACAGCAGTACCATGCAGCTGAAGCAGCACAGACACAATCACCAACAGTGCACACTATCCCTGCATAGTTTGCCCCCATATTGCCAAATGATCGATGGATGCCCTGCAGAAACAGTATGCTACCTGTAGGTGTATAACACAAAGGTCTGCACTGTAGTACAAACTACCTGGAATCGATTGACACATTCAATACAGAAGGGCATACTAGTCATGCTCAGCCACAAAGAAATGAAGGCAATGTCAGCCAACAACATACCAAAAGGTCATACTGGGCATGCTCACACACTTAAACAAATGAAGGCCATGTCTGCAACCAACAGTGGACTAGACATATCTGGAAGTTGCAGATGTTAGTGCAGATACTCCTCAGTATGCAGCACTCATGCTTTGCACATGCACACTGGATAGGAATACAAGCATATATCCAAGGACAACACACTACAATAAGTCAAAAGTAGACATACACATATGTGTGGAACAGAGTGACTGTCACAGGGGCCATACATTATGAGGCCTGTCCCACCCAGCACACAGCCAAATGGCTACAATAACTGGAGGTTTGGATGTCACTCACTGTGGACCATAGCCACTGGTATCTATCATCATTATGGACTATGTGGTGCAAGTCCTAGCTGTGCAACATGACTGTACAAGGAAATAGTCATCTAGCAGCTGTATACATGTACTTGTGGAATGTAACCCTGTGTGTGACCACATGTGGTGTGTCAGCCTCTAGATGAATGGTTTATGGCCCATGCACACACACTCCCCTCCCCATAGCCACACTATGACAAGCCTGCTGAGGTCATACACTTTGAAATACAGCCTTGTGAAAGGTGTAGACCATTAATCTCCTTGGTGCTTCCTATAACTATGTACTAATGTACTGTGATTAACGAGTTAGGTAGGAGTTCTAATCCCAGACATGGCAACTGTGTGTGTGTGTGTGTGTGTGTGTGTGTGTGTGTGTGTGTGTGTGTGTGTGTGTGTGTGTGTGTGTGTGTGTGTGTCTGTCTTTGTAAACAGCAATGCTTTTTAGGCTAGTCACACTCTCTACAATTCAAATGCCCTACCTTGTCAAGGCTGCTGATGCCATACACTGTGAAATACACCTTTCTGAATGCTGTAGCCCAGCAATCTCTGTGGCATGTCCTCTAACTATGTACTGCTGTTGTGTGATAAACTAGTTAGATAGGAGTTCTAATCCCAGACATGGCAAGTGTGTGTGTGTGTGTGTGTGTGTGTGTGTGTGTGTGTGTGTGTGTGTGTGTGTGTGTGTGTCACCGTCTGTGTAGAGAGCAATGATTTTTAGGCTAGACACACTCACTCCAATTCAATTGCCCAACTTTGTCAAGGCTGCTGATGTTATACACTGTGAAATACACCTTTTGGAAAGCTGTAGCCCAGTAATCTCTGTGGCATGTCCTATAACTGCATAGTGCTGTAGTGTGATAACTAGTTAAGTAGGAGTTGTAATCCAAAACATGGCAACTGTGTGTGTGTCTCTTGATGTGTAGGGAGCAATGCATTTTAGCCTAGCCACACTCACTACAATTCAAATGCCCTACTTTGGCAATCCTGCTGTCATTCATTGTGAACTACACCTTTGGGGAAGGAGTACTCCAGTAATCCCTGAGGTGTGTCCTGTAACGGCTTCATGCTGTAGTGTGATATTGAACTCTGGTAGGGGTTCTATTCCCACACATGGCAGTTGTGGCTGTTTTGTGTGTGTTTCAATGTCTATGTAGGGAGCAATGCATTTTAGCCTAGCTACATTCACTACAATTCAAATGCCCTACTTTGGCAATCCTGCTATGTCATTCATTGTGAAATATACTTTTGGGGGAAGGAGTACTCCAGTAATCCCTGTGGTGCATCCTATACCAGCTTTATGCTGTAGTGTGATATAGAACTCTGGTAGGGTTTTTATTCCCACACATAGCAGTTGTGGATGTTTTTTGTGTGTTTCAATGTCTTTGTAGGCAGCAATGCATTTTAGCCTAGCCACACTCACTGCAATTCAAATGCCCTACTTTGGAAATCCTGCTGATGTCTTTCATTGTGAAATACATCTTTGGGGAAGGAGTACTCCAATAATCTCCAAGGCGCATCCTATAACTTTGTAGTGCTGTAGTGTAATAAACTGTTTAGATAGGAGTTGTAATCCCAGACATGACAGGTGTGTGAGTGTGTGTGTGTGTGTGTGTGTGTGTGTGTGTGTGTGTGTGTGTGTGTGTGTGTGTGTGTGCGTGTGTGCGTGTGTGCATGTGTGTGTCTGTGTTTGTAACTCGTATCCTGTGTGGAGGTGGTTGTGAGTGTGTAACAACTGGGCTCAATGTGGAGCAGGTTTTGCAATTTTCTTATATGGTGGTCCCTAGTATATATCACAATGTCCACCATACAGGGATAACAGATGTGAAATAGCCGAGAGGCTGGAGTGCAAATCCATACCCCTACATGTGATATCAAGGCCAGGCAAACAAAGTTAGCAACCCTAGTATTACCCAGAGAGCACTCTCAACCCATGTCTCATACACACACACACACACACACACACACACACACACACACACACACACACACACTTGCCTAGGCAACAGCTGCTATGTTGGTATTATCCTGCATATTGCCCATTGATAGTAACCATGGTGTGATTGCAGTGAGATACAGAGGGCATGGCACCCTGTCCATCTGTCCAATAGGCACATACATGCCGACAGTGCACCTTCCCCATGTTCCCCACTGGACACCTACAACACCTGTGTTACCATCAAGTGTGGCCCACAAAGGACATACCATGTCTGAAAACATGTCCTGTATGGACAGATGCCACTGACACCAGGGAATACTGGTATCATGCTATCAATGTAGGTGCAGGGTAAACCTGCTGTCCATTACCAGCTCCCACCACATGAGGCCAGGACTGGCACATCTGCTGATAATCTGTGTACACAACATGGGCCAGACACCCCAGGTACAGTTCCACATGTCACTGTACATGCATGTGGGAGGTGTGCACATCCCAGACACTGTCCATGTCATAGACCAAGGAACACATGCATGGAAAGCAATGCACAGCATTGGCTACACACAACAGTCACCCAGGTGACTGGATGGTGAATACAATACCCACCTGTGTGAGCAAATCCAGAAACTACACCCCAGAGCCACAATGAAGACCATTTTCATGTGGGCTGATGCCAAGGTATACCCATCATCTAGCCTTGTATAGCTGTCTGGTACAGTCGACCACTACACACCCATGAAGCAATGCACCCATGCATGTCAGTACTGGCACTGTGTGTGTGTGTGTGTGTGTGTGTGTGTGTGTGTGTGTGTGTGTGTGTGTGTGTGTTGCATGATGCGTATGATCGCATTCGCACTCACTACAACCTCCACTGGCATACTGGAGCATGCTATCCAATGTCAGACACCTCCACATACCTTTTGCCCACATAACCTCTTTATGATCCCTGTGGTGTATAGGATACCTGCACAGTAATGTGTTGTAGCAGTCTCACTAGTGATGAGTTGTATTCCTGGCCCTGCCATGTGTTTCAATGTGTCTTCATCCCTGTGAGAGTGTGGCTGTGTTGATACTGGCACCTGTTCATGTGGACAGGCATGTGCACTACACCTACTGTATAGCTATTATATCCCTGTTGCAGATACCACTCACCATCACATATATGTTTTGAGGGCTCCTCTACATGCAACCTATATGGTGCATCCAATAACTGCATAGAAATGTGATAGCACTACATAGTCATCAGGGGTTTGATACCCTGTGCTGGTAGGTGTGTGAAACAAACATGCTTATGTTTTACTCTTCCACCCTCCCTGAATATACTTTGGCTCGGTCTGCCTCTCTCACTCCCTCTCTGGTGAATGTGGTGACTTACACCTGCTTTGCTTAGGCAGCAGCATGTGTATTTCAATTGATGCTCATGATCAGCTGATGGCCTCTGCATGAATTGCAGCCCTCCCTTAGCTGATTGCATGTGGAACAGCTGTGATAACATTCCCATTGCCAATTGCATGGAAACACACTCCAATATCTAGGAACATCATGTTGGTGTTGGGCCTTTTCATTCACTGTGAGCAGGAACTCATTCTGTTGTTTGGCAAACAGCATCTCAGATGGATTGGGGATTTACCTCTAAAAACATACACTGTGGAAGCAAGGCAACACACAGGAGGGGGATGTGCCTGACCTGACTACAGACTGTAAGTGCTGCTATACTGCATTTGGAGCAATGTTGGTTTAACAGGGTGTGTGTGGATATGGCTGCCATGTCCGTGCTATGTTTATGAGGGAACCCCATCTGTAGGGTTATCTGTTGACTGGGCAGTGTGTGGTGCCTTTTATTTCATGTGTTGCCCACACAGCACCTATTTGTGGACTGCAGAATGTAGTGTGAGGACTGCAGTCTGTAGATGGTGACAGCCATGAGAGTTACTGACTTCAAAATCCCTCATAGGACATATGTTGCAACAAACCCTGTTACAACAGTAAATGTATGAGGTTATCACTGCAACATGTCTATATTGGCCCTGTGTATATGCCTCCAGCCACAACTCTGTCAACCTTTGTACATATGTCATGCACTAAGAGGTGCATATGTGCTGTACACCATAATTAGTGACATCATAACTGATAAGCCTGTGAGATATCAGACTGCTACACATGTTATTTATTGTAGGGGTTATATCTGATGACATCACCCGGATATTCTGTGGTTGTGTGTACAGTACTGAGGTCTGTGTATGTAAGGTGAATGTTGACAGTGTGTGTATTGATAATATGTACTTTGGCCTGTGTGCAGACTGTGGTAGATGTCATTGTTCTTGGTCCCGTTCTATCTGATGTTCCATGCTGCTCCACTGTATGTTACCCTATTGGTTTACATGTTTATAGGGCCAGACACACACATGTTCCATACCACAGACAGGCATCGGACCACACTGTGTAGCAGCCCAGTATATGTAGGGTTAGTGTGTGAGTGGCACATATGAGGATGGTGTTGAACAAATAGTCTATATACTGTAATATAATGCTAGCTTACCATACATGGCTGCGGCTGTGTTCACATTGGCTGTGGTTATGCACTTTCACACTGATGTGTCGTACTCTGTGCTGTGACATGCCTGTAGAGCCTGCTATATATGCAGGTACATGTGCATTCCCCCATAGGAATTGTAGAACAGTGTTGATTCAGTCTGCCTGTAGCCTGCACAGTGCTTTGTTACATGCCTAGCAGCTTAGTGTACGTACCCAGTGAGATGTCATGTCCAGACACTTGCCAGATGCACTGCTGCTAGTCCTCCCTTAACAGTCATGTATGTCATACAGAGCTGTGGGATGCTGTACAGATGTATGTCAATATCTAGTGGGTAGTATTTGGTCATGGCCCCTCTGTACCAGTGGTTATTATGTGTCAGGATTGACAGGGGTGTGTGAATGCATAACCTATGGGGGCAAATGTATACCAGTCGTTATGTGTTATACCCATCTACCTGGCTGTAAACATCCATATTGTCAGGCTTGGTCCACATGTCTTGCACTAAGGGGTTCTCTGTACACCTCTAGACTGTCCAGAGTGTGTTAGAATGTCCACATATATTATCCAATATCTCTGCTGTAGTCCACAAGAGCATGACTTGCTAGCAGCGGTACTGTACTATGATCTCCTTAGGATGCCTGTCAGTAGCCAATGGCACACATTTTAAAAGCAGATGTGACATCCCACCCACATCATGTCTGTGAAGACAATCCCTATTACAGTAGCAATAGTCTAAGAATATACCTGCTATATACACCTGACATCCCCTTGCACTACGGAGTTGGGACTATATGGGCTGAGGTAGGGCTGCACTCCATGTTCAGGACATATGGTGAAAATATATGTATATATAATTATCCAGATATCCATATAGATATATACACATATACATATTGACATAAATAGATGTATATGTGTGTGTATGTATATATATATATATATATATATATATATATATATATATATATATATATCTATATATATATATATATATATATATATATATATATACACACATATAAACACCCAGATATATACATATACAGAGCAAAATATTTCTACACATGTACAGACAGAGATGCATATGCACATATACCTATGGATATCTACATATATATTGACAATAGTAGGTATATCAGAATAGATATGTATGCACATATAGTTATAGATATCTACATATATACCAACATAACTAGGCATATCTGTACACATAGTATGTGCATACATATATAACTGTATAGACATATATCTATATATACATTTATGTATATCTATATATACATATATGTATATGTATATATATATATATATATATATATATATATATATATATATATATATATATATATATATATATATATATATACATACGAAGAGATGTCTACATGGCCATATATATGTAGCACTATACAGACATATGTATGAGTATACATGTGTATGTGCATGTAGACATATATAGACCTATTTTATGTATACGGCCATATTCCTGTCATGAGTAAACATCATGGTTTTGTATACCCTCCCAGATGTATCTCACCATATGTATCTGCTATGTGCACATTATGATAAAACAACATATGCGATGCAACAGTCATATTAATAACAAGGAGTACACAATTTAGGAACTAAAGGCAATTGTTCAATATTACTCAATATGTGTATTGACAGCTATATTGGTAAAACAACAGCTGTCTTCACAGTAGTCATGGCGTAGTGGTTAAGTGTTTTGACTTCAGTGTAAAGGGTCCTAGGTTCAGGACCTGCAAGGGCTGTTCATTTTGTTGCTGGGCAGAAAAAGGGCTGTTGGATACAGATGGGTTAAGGCAGTTTTGTACTGCTTTAAGTGGGTTTGTGCGGGTTTGTGCGAAGCTAAGCAATACTGAGCTATGTGTAAATATACGGGCACTTAGACAGTGTAGGCAGCACTTACCAGTGAGCAAATCAGCTTATTGCAGCAATGTTGATACTTGCTAAGCAAACCTTAGCCCTGGTAACCAGGATATACCAGGATATACCACCCAGTCTGATAATCTGTAATAAGTGTATGTAATGCCATGACAATACATGCATCTATGTGCTGCAATTACAGTAGAAAGGGGTGTGAGTGTTATGTGTGGGACACAGACATATATGAGGCCTGTACAGCACTGTTATCCATGTGAATGTGTTATATACAGGTGTAGTAGCCCAGGGTATGTGCTGTCACACTGGCATGTAGAGTATCATGGCAGTACTACTGTTGACAGTACTAACCCAGGCAGGATGAGAGTGCTTAATGTAGTACTGAAAACAGGCACACCTGCGAGCATGGCTGGAAACCGAGGCATCCCTGTTGTATCCCTGGTGTGTGAGCTGTGTCACAGTATATACCCCTTACTGGGTAATGATCCATCATGTGGAATGTAACTGTAGACTACCATCTGTACAGCACATGTTAGTGAGGGCATCCAACATGTAGTTATGACATACATATTGTCAGACGTCTATCTGTCAACACACTCATGCTACTGCATAGCTACTTGCCAAGCTGATGACTGTCAGTCCCTGTACAGATGTGCAGATGGCAGGTATCCAGCTGGGATATGTACAGGTAACCTAAGCTTGATTGACACTGACATGTCTGCCCAGCTGTGTAAGAAGTGGCACATATAGGAGATGTCACCCTCTACACACCACATGCCACAGGTACCTCAACTACACTATCACAATCAACCAAACATGCTTGGGTACATGTCTCCATCACAGACACTAACCATGTGTTGCTATGCATGTTGCATATATGTCAACTTGATCACCTCAGTGGCCATGTTCAGGAGGCACCTGGAGGATTGGCTGATGCATGTCATTCTCACCCTGAGGGTCATGACAGTAGTGTCTGTTGGTAGATTGCCAGCTGCCACTTGACAGGATAACACTGTACAAACAACCCCTACACAACCCATCTCACCTTTGACAATAGCTAGGTACCCAGCTATGACCACCTGCAGGGATGCACCCCTGAACTGACACGTGTACATGTGCATGACTGAGTATAGCAGTGTCGGTGTGTTAGCACACCTGTACTCGGGAATTCCATGAAAGTCTTCACAACCAATGCAACACCCATTGCCATAGTCAGTTGTGGCTGCTGCTGTATGGGACATTACATGTACACTGTTAAGCTCCCCCCATATTGGCTACATGAGCCTTGCAGTACCAGCACAACAGTGTTTTACAAATGGGGTGAGAGGCATGGGATACTCATTGTGTTCTGGCACGTGAGTGTGTAGTTGTGCATGTCCGTATATCTGTAGGGTACAGCATTCCAAGGCTACATACTCCTATTACAATACCCATTGCCACACAATAGAACAGATAGTGTTGTTGCTGCCCATAGGTGAGGCATGACAATGCAACACCCTACTTTGGGTGTGGCATGTGCATGAGAGGCACATCCCTGTAGTACTACTGTTGTGGTATACTATGGGTTGTATCACAGTCACAGCCAATGTGTGATGGGGGGTATGGCAGATTGTCATCATGGGTTTCAGAGAGTACAATATCCACTGGGGATGTGGGTGCTGTGTACACTGTCATTACACCAAGGTACACCCAGTATATGTCCCATGTACTACGTTATGGTTACCACTGTCAACATCAACCATACAGGTAACTGTTACCACAATCCAAGCCAGTTATGCATGTGATGTGTGCAGCCTACCTATAACACAGTGGACACATGGTCAAGTTAGTTAGCAACAATAGGCCTTGGTATCTCAGATGTGTGTCTGGCTGTTATGTGTCTGTAAATGTGTATATGACAGTATGTCACACTATGTATTGTCCAAATACACCCATTACATCCCCATTAGCATGCTGTACATGTCTGGGGATGTTCTGCATGTAACACGTAACCTGGGACACACCTCACCCTAAACACTGTGTGGTGTGTGCAATGTAAGCCACACACTTCAGTATCACCACATAGCTAGGTAGGGGTCTAGTCCCAATGTTGCCACATAACAGCGTGCATGTATGTGAATGAGTCTATATCATGTTGCAGGGTATACACACCTCAGCGGGCTATCTGTCCACGTGGCGCAGGCAAAAACCAGTTTAGTAACCATTGAAATGTGTTCAACTGTACCACAGATATGTCACAGCCATGCTGTCACCACAGTGACAAACTCCGTTGTGGAATATGACTGCAGACCATCCTTGTGCTGACACATGTACACCTACAACACAAATGGATAACATTATAGGGACTGCAATCAATCAGTGTTACTAACAACTATAATGCATCATTTCTGGACTGTTACACTACCTGCCATATATGCATTGCACTTTGCTCCCTGCAACATATTACACTGCAGTGCTGTGGTACATTGTAGTACAGTCACCATGTGCATTAGAACCATATCAGCCTGTCCCTGCATTGATGGTATGGATGACAGGGATGTGGCACAGGTATCATCATATGCACAGGGTGTGATGTTGGTTTGCAAGAGGCCCGAGGGTGGGCCATACATTTGACAGCATTTGTGTGGGTGAGGAGTGTACTGTTGGGAACTGGGCGAGGTGATGTGGTGTGTGTAGGTATGGGGTTGCCCTAGGTGTGTTTGCACAGTGTGTCGGTATGCATGCACACAGTTCTGGCATGTGGTTGCCCTACACAGGTGTTTATGGACAGCTGCAGACCATACCTGGCAGGATGTGCAGTCCACTGCCTCCTGCAATGGACATGTGGACTGTCCTTGCCAGGGGTTCCATGGGCATGTCCAGGTACAGGCCTCAATGTGCTACTCTCACCTGCTGATGACATTTGTCCGATGGTACCAGGTCCCTCCTGGGACTGGTCAGGACCACGTGCAAGTGGCCTGCTGTGGTGTAGTGTTGACAGCACACCCCCCTGCTACTGCCACTATGGGAGTCCCTTGGTGTCCTAGCATGTCCATGATGACTACCAGCTTTTGGCATTGCTGGCCTACATCCATGTGGCTGTTGCCGCACTCCCACCACATGTCTAAGCATGGACAGACCCCAATCAATGAGCGCCATCATCTCACAAGACCGTCTATCCATGAATGCAGTTAATCCACGGATGGCACCAGCCAGTTCACTGGCGTTGTCATTTGCAGATGAAAGAGCAGCCCTCTGCAGCTTCAATCCCTGTCTGTGGCAATGTTCTATACATGCTTGTGCTGCCATGACAGCCTGAAACATGCTCCTGCCGGTACCAGCTATGTCACCTCTGCCAGAGGCATGATGTCCAGTGACCCTACCACAAGCAGCATGGGACATCTGCCTATCTGGTGCCTTGCTGGACATCTGGCTATGCCTGCTGTGACCACACTTTCTTGTACACCGCCACTGAATTCCAGCTGCTCCTCCGCTATGGCCACTGGTGATGGGGTGTGTATAGGCACTGAAACTGTGTGTGGGGTTGGGGTGGCTAAAAGGGGGATGTCAAATGTTGGTGCAGTGTCGGCCCCTGACAACCCCACCTGTGCCTCAGTATTAATATCATCTTCGCTGTCTGTATGTACACCAACATCAGATTGCATGCAGGAGGGACCCTGACCCACCTAGCCACCTGTGGGGGAAAACAATAAATGCACTTTAAAACCTGTACAGCATTACCTAACAGTACACACACACACACACACACACACACACACACACACACACACACACACACACACACACACACACACACCTCCGTAATACCTACCTGTCCATGGCTTTACAGACAGTCCCATGTATATGTCCATGTGTTACCCCATTCTGCATCACACTTGTTAACATACACACATTGATACCACTCATTAACATATCATTCCACTAAATGCCTACACAAGCATCCACAACACAAGGCCTGTTGCTACTTTACCTACCTGACCTGTGTGTAGTGGTTTTACATGGCCTCACTGTTATCATTCGGTATGCACCCTCTGTATGTCTGCACATTATGTGCATGGCCCCTATATGTGTGGGCTACTATGTTGTATCCATAATATCACTCACTGGTGTAACATGTGTATGTAATGTTCAGTACATGCCAGATATGCTGCTCCTTCAGCCTATCATGTGACAAGTGTAATATTTGGATACACTCCCTGGTGTTGACTACTACTTCCGTAATGCATCTGTAGTGCTGCATAGGTGGGTTGTAGGTGACCTCTCAGCTGAATGTGATATTAAGTGTGTACCTGGTGTCTACCTTCCCTCTGAATGCCTATTCCATGCTACAGACCATATTATACTATTTGTTATCCTGTGATTACACACATGACAGGTATTCCTTGTGTGTAATGTGGCAGTCTATGTCTATGTACTGCATGGTCCTAAAGGGAGGTACAGTTGTATGAACACCCCACAATCTCACATGTGCATACATGGCCACTCACACAAACACACACATGCACACACGCATCCTACATGCATCTACCTCCCTCCACTTCACCAGAGTGACCCTGCAGACAAACTGACTAACCACCAGGATGCACACACACACACACACACACACACACACACACACACACACACACACACACACACACACACACACACACACACACACGTAAGGTTGCACAATGATAGTACACACAGTCCTCCTATTACCCATCTGTCAACATGCAGAACATATGGTACAGAACAGCATGCAGCTCAGCTATAGTCAATCCATGCTAGCAACAGTATACATGTGTGTGATGCATGTGCTGTGTCACTAGGTGATACCCCTTCCCCTGGATACCACTGTACCCATGTACTCAGTATTGCTGTGCACTTGTTCTGCACCCTGCCATGTACTGTGCAACACAACTCACAGGTGTACAACCCATTGCGGAATGTGTAGTACTGTGTCAGTTATGTCAGCTTTACCACTCACAGCCCTTATGTTTTTCAGTAACACATACCTGGGATGATATGTGGAAAGTTGTCATTGGTGGATGCCTGATTTACAGCTGTCAACATCAACAGACCATGTATGACCAATCCAATACTCTTACACTGACAACCGTCAGAGCATACCAAGGCTATGGGGGGTGTACACACCTTTATTGATTTGATGCACCCATCCTTTATCTGCCATGGGACCACATCACTGCATATTTTAGTAGTACACAAGCCTGATATGTGACATATGTCCTGTACTTTCACATGCAGTGTCTACAGATTGTGTTAGGTGTGCGACTGCTGACCGCGATGCATACACACCGTGTGGGCATATGTGTGCACACCCTTATCATAATGGTTTATCGCACCACTTGTTGTGTGTACTACACCACTCACTAGTCCTGGCAGAGGTATACCAGTGTGGGCCATCTGTATTTGCCAGTGTATGTTCAGTCTGCACTACACAAGTCCCCCTATTCTTTATGTTTGCAAGGTCTACTTATGTGCACATCCCATGGAGTTCACACACTGCCATCACTATTGCTGTGGGGCTAGGGTTACTGCTGCCACAGGTCTTGAACCTGACTGTGTGCAGATAGAGCCATTCCTGGCATCCTTAGGATCCCTGCTGCAGTGCACTGGTGTGTCATGCTGAAACCCTCCCTCCTTCAGCCTTTATGCAGATGCATGACAAGTAAGCATTACACATGTGTGTCACTTTGCAGTGTCCCATACACTGAATACCACATGTTGCAGCCTAGACCCAGCTGATAATGTGGACTACTGTAATGCCTTATGCCTTAGTGTATCTCTGCAGCAGTTGCCATTGTCCTACAGGTATATACACTGGTGTTGTACTTTATATAGGTATTGTTCCGAACATGTCCCTACTGTAGGCCATGTCTGCCACCATTATGTTACTCCCTGGGGACACATTCTGCAATGACAGGATGTTAGTTATCATGCAGGTGTCTGACATACCCTTACAATACCCCTTTATGGTCACACCTGTGACACCGTGCATTTTACAGCAACAATACATGCACATGTACAACATGCATTCATAGTAGGTGTGTTAGATGTGTCCATGGAATATACCATTGCCATTACATGCCCGGTGTGTTGGCAAGTGTCTACTTAAACCTTACTCACCAGCTACAGGCTGCTGCCTTGGAGGTATCCCGGATGGACCTACATAAGAGGGTGAGAGATGCAATGTCAGTGGCCACACGTGCGGCAGTGCTATAGGGTGAGTGCAGTATTATAATACATCAACGGTACATTTCTACGATACTACCCCATCTGGACATCTGTTTACCACTACAATGCAGCAACACAATATATCTATGACATGTCTGATATGCATGATCTACCTGTACCAATGTGGATGTGTACATAACAGAGGTCTACAGATGTGGCCGGTGTCCTTACCTGCATGCCCCTTGGCTGGTGTGTGGATGCCACCCACCTCCACGAAGGTGCCCATTGGTTGGTGGCTGGCCAGACGGGCAGGTGCCATGAGACTGGCCAGGAGTTCCTCCACATGTGTCAGGTGGTATGGATGGCATTGCCCCTCCCCTAAGGTAAGGTGACCCCCCCGGACTGCAGCAGCATGCCAAAAGGCATTGCGAAGCAGGTCAGTAAATTATGCCGTACCTGTTCATAACTGCGGTTGTGCAGTCCGACATCTTTGACCCTGTGGACTAGGTCATTCCACAGGGCAGTCCACTCCTGCTCTTCATGGACAGCCCTGCCAAACAGCACTGGGTAGTGCTGGATCAGGTGTGATATAAGCACATCATTCTCCACTGTTGAATAGGTGGGCAAGTGTGCATGTGACATCTTCGCTGAAAGACATAAAGATGAAAACAGGTCTGACCAACATATACAGCAAGGTTACCACAGTTAGTAATGCACCTCTCTGTCACCCCCCCCCCCCCCATATCAGCTTCAAAATACTTTTCACAGAACTCATTAGGTATGGCTACAGCTTACCTACCAGTGGGACAGATATTGTATTGTGCCACACTTTCCGCTATGTGATTGTAGCCATGTCCCCTGTGTGGACACTATCATTGCTGGCCTGTTACAGACTATTCACCTGCATGCCATTGTCAGGGCCACTATGGTTCCATATATGCCAGTGGTATGGCTGCTTTGGGATTGCTGCACATCTGACATACTGTGTTATTGGGAATATCTATGCATGCTGTTGGACATGTTCTGGGATTGTCTAGACTATTACTACCAACATATGTTCTATAACAGTGAAACAATAACATGTATATGTTCTATTGGCCAGCAGAACCACCTCTCCAAACCCATCTGCCCATGATACTTGGCCACATCACATGTGTGTCTCAACCTGGAGCCTCCTCATGTACTGGTCCAGCAATACCATCAGGTGGAACCAACCCAGGGGATGTTGCTCCCCCGGGGGGCACACAGAGACATTTTCCTGTCCCCTGAGGACAGGTCTAGGGTCTGTTCCATGCCGGGCTACACAGCCACATTTGGGATGTGCTACATCAGTCTGAGGGACCCAATACACATTCAAAGGGCCAACATGCTCCTCCTGCTCAACCTCCAGGCCAGGCACCTTCAGAACGTAGACTGCTGTTGTGAGTAGCAGTGGGTGTGAGGCTTATTTTCATTTTGCCCATATTGAGGTCCATGGGGCATCCACATCACAGACCGCACACACCATCCAGGGTGTTTACCCACCACATGTGTCACATACCACCCCTGTAGACTGTCCTCTATATCTACCAACCCTGACCACCTCCACATGTATACCTGCCATACTTCCCCATATTCCCATTGCATACTTCACGGATGGGGGCAATGTAGTCCCAACAAGGGACTAACATATGACATACCCATCCATGTTGCACACACTGCCAGCTGTATATACCTGTGTGTATTGCTATGTGTGCTGGTGCCTCGCACATAGCACACATCACTGTGGTAATAATATAGGGGACATGTCTTTATATGCATATATGTTTGTGTGTGTGTTTGTATATATGTAGACATGTGCATATTGGTATATATCTATATATGTGTAGATATATGTGATGTATATATGTGCTTATATATATATATATATATATATATATATATATATATATATATATATATATATATATGTCTACACATGGGTATATGTATATTTGTGGACATACATGCTGATATATATATATATATATATATATATGTGTGTGTGTGTATATCTTTATATATTATATATGTGACATATATACACATATGCATACCTATATGTGGGGTACATTCAGACATCAGGTCCACAATCTCACAACACCTTCCTGCACAGCTGCACTGTTCTGCCTTGCTACAATACAGACAGGTGCCACATATGGACACAGCCTGACATTAGGGGAGTATATGTAGGACGCGATTTCAGGTAACCCTATTACACACTTATGGCATTCCTACATGCTACATTACAGATTAACCTGAGTATCCTACCAGGGGTGGGCTATGGGTCCCACGTGTCCATCATAATGGCAATACTTCCACCACCAGCTACTGGCCACGTAATATACATACTTCCCATTATACAACACACACTATGATGGCTTACATCTTGTCAGTCAGTGCTGACCTGCAGAGTTGACGGCTATGGCACACTACCCACAGGGACAGACACTATTGTCCATAACAGTTGTTCAGTTGAACATCATCACAACAACACATGATGGCACATATAAATCATTCCACATCATCTATCCCATTATTATGGACCAGGTACTACTTTCTGTTACATGCATATATACTTCACATACCTGTTGTGGGAATGATGTCTGGATGAATGGATGATGAAAGATGGTTTGTTCTTCCTTTGGCTTTTAATATGCCTTCGCCTTAGGCTTTTTGTTTTGGAAAATGTTTTTTCTTTCTTTCTCTTTCTCTTTTTCTCTCTCTCTCTCAGTCTCTCTCCAGTAAATGGAATGAGATGCTTTGAATAGATTGCAGCATGGCTTTAGTAGGTGATGCACATGATCAGGTGATGGCCTCTGCACCAATCAGTGTCCTCCACTTGCTAACAGTATGCAGCTTGCTGTGTAGTACTTCCAATTACCACTGTCATGACAACAACCTACTATAAATCCTTACGTCATGTGGGCATGGTCCCTTTACCTTTCCTGTGTGATGGACATCCTTCCTATGTGTGGGCATCAATGTGGCAGACAGCAGGTAGCAATACCTCTTTCAGGAGAACCTGCTCACTCAGGCCAGCTACATATGTGTAGGAGGTTCCAGAACTACAGACAGAGTGTGAGTAAAGTTGTGTTATGCTTTGTATAGTACTGGTGTTACAGGGTTTCTGTGTACATACTAGTTTACCTTGGAATGCAGTCTGTCTGCATAGCTCTCAACTGTGGGTCTATCCTCTTGATGACCAGAAGTGTGCCTATCATGTTTTGTCTGTCCACCACACAGGTCCTGTGTCAGATATTTCATTGGAGGTGTGTGTGTTAAGTGCTATCAGTACATGGCTGCATCCATTTATGTTTCTAACCTCAAATCCTTGACTAAGTGTATGTTGCAGACTATCCTGTAACACCAGCGACTTGCTTGGTATATGACAACGTTTTTTCAACTATGGGCCTGTGTTCCAGCCTCTGTCTTCCACCTACATACCAAGCTTTGCACATATGACATGCTGTCAGGAGTTGTTCTATAGTGGGCTGTCAGTATATCATGCTGCCATTCCTGCCATCGGTTCACTGCTGTTGTATCACCCACACATACGGTGGGGCTGGGGTCATATATGTGTGGGCTTCACATACATAAAACATGTGTGCCCTTATGCACTCCAGAGGCCAGTGTATGTAACAGTGGTATATGGCCATGTATTATTGAGTCTAGGGGGGGATGCACCATAAATAACCTAGGCTGTTACAACATGTGGGTGTATCAGGGGTGAGCTACCTTAAGGTATCCGGATGTACATTACCATATAATTCACCTATATTTAAATTAATTTACATAAATTGTGTTAATGCAGGCCCACTGCCTCCTGCCATACAGACTGTTCTGTTTGTCAGTGTGCTTTTGATGATGTCAGTTATGACCTTTTATGTAACATTTACATCCCATTGTGTCAGCTGAGGTCTTTACCACCTAGTGATTGTGTACAGAGTGTAAACAGAGGCTGTTGAACTATACATCTGCATTACTTACTGTTGATTGTTTGTTATCCTGTGGCCCAGTCTGTCTTTACTATTGTACTATTTAAAGGGCTCGGCCTGGAGAGCAACATTTGTAAACCTTTCCAGACTATTGTATTAGTATAACTGTTTCACAGTTGCATTATTCTGTTTATGTGAAGAAAAAACACTGGAATGCTCACCACAGCAGAACTTCCAAGCTAAAAGCTGGTATGAAATGCACAGTCCACTGCTTCAAAAGTTAAAATCTCTTTATTAGAACACTGCAGACACAAAAGGATAAGCGTTTTCGCGTGCTGTAACACACGCTTCTTCAGATCTATTTAATTAAAAAACCAGGGAGTTTATATACACTGGATGAAATTCAATCAAGCATTTAATGCACATCAATTAAACAATTAATGAAGCATCCAGTTTTAAAGATACAAGTGCTTGTCCACCTGTCTATGTATTCACTGCTATATAAAGTTTAAAACACACTAAAACTATTTAGCACATAAAACCTCACTACTACTAAGTTGAAACTAAAAAGGGAAAAAATACATACATATAGATTTCCAGATGTATGGAGCAAAAATAATAACTATACTTAGACATCCAGAGTATAGTGCAAACATATACAATGCAAACCTAAACATTAAGCCCAATGAAAAATGGCTGACTAACATTAAAATATAATCAATATAAAAATATAAAAAACTATCTGTTTTTCAAAACAGGTTTAATAGACACATAATTGTTGATGCCTGGGGGTAAGTGGGCCCTTAATCTAAAAATCCACTGTAATTCAACATTCTCTAATAGATTCATATGATCACCCCCTCTACTGCTGCACTTAACTATTTGTAGGACTCTGAATTTGAAAAAATGATCAGGATAGGTTATAAGATGTCTTGCCAATGCATTCTGTTCCCTATGCTGTTTAATATCATACAAATGGTTGTACATTCTTTGTTTCAACTTTCTCTTAGTGAGTCCTACATAGAATGCATGACAAGTATTACATGTTGCTAAGTATATGACGCTTTCCGTGTCACAGGAGGCATAAAACCTGGGCGTAAATGTATATTTGAACTGAGGATGCACAAACACCTGATCGTCAGTTATATACTTACACATATTACACTTCCTACATGGATATGTGCCTAACTTACAGGCGATGTTCAATACAGGATCAATGTCAACCTTAGGGTTATGGCACAACAATCTTTTTAAGTTCTTATGATTTCTATAAGCAAATTTAGGTTTATCACCCACTAATTTCCTAGTCTGGTCATCTATAGTCAATAACTTCCAGTTATTACATATGATGTTTTTCAATGCCTTATTGTCATTAGTATAAGTAATTGTAATCCTACCATCATCTCTAATGTCTTTGACCATTTTCTTCGAATGACAACTATATGTGTTGCTAGGTACAGTTTTCACTACACCACCAGAGGATATACCCAGCGTTGGCTGTGAGAACTCTCTTTCTACACCGCTCCCTAATCAGGAAGCCTATAAGAATTTAGCCATATTTAAACAGGCTGGAGCTGTACCCAAAACTCTGCCTTCTAAAGAGGATACCAACCAACGTTTTTTACCCTACCCCATAAAGAAAAATGGAGTAAGCAGAGGGCGTTTAAACAGCTGGGACAAAAGGAAAAGAAAACATTCGGAAGAGGGGTTTCAGTACAGACAACGTCGCAAGCAATAGATTGTCTATTTTTTAATTTATCCAGGTTAGTACTGTCTCCTTCGGATGTGTCTCTTTTGAACAAAGGGCTTACGTTTATACCATCTCAGGGGAGCAATTTCCATGAATTATTTGTGGACATTAGACTTTTTGCGAGAAAAGTAGCATTGAAGTTAATGTTTGACAGTAATGAGAGCTCTATTTCTAGCTTGCATAATGATGTTCGAACGTTTAAAGCCTAAAGTGTTTTTTCACCCCCCCCCTTCCTACTCACATAGAGTGTTTTGTCAGGCTTTGTGAGAATGATCTGTACGAATACTTTTATAGTAACAAAAAGAAATGTACCTATTATAACATGAGCACTAATGAAAGGTCATCACTGAAATTCTTGACAGAAAATGAATCAATATGTATCAGGCCTGTTGACAAAGGTGGAGGATTGGTACTGTTTGATACTGACCACTATGTTTCTCTCATGTTAGAAATGCTTAGTGATGATAAAACTTATGTGCTAATATCTATGGAAGTTCTACAGGAGTTCCATAAAATGATAGATGATTGTTTGTTTGACATGCTAATGTGTAAGCAATTTAGTAAGGATTTATTTGATTATTTTCATAAAGAATATGTGTGTGTGCCTACGATTAAGGGCCTTCCCAAGATGCACAAGAACACCTACTCTCCACCCATGTGCCCGATTGTTTCAGGGGATGGATGGGCTACAGACAACATCTCTGTCTTCTTGGAGAAGACCCTTCGACCCATAGTGGCCAATATACCTACCATTTTGAAGGACACCTACCAGCTGTTAGAGGCTTTAGAAGAGACCGATATAGCCCTTGAGATAGGAAGGCATTTATTAATTACCCTCGATGTAAAAAACCTTTTTACTTGTATTCCCAATGAGGCAGGAATACAAGCCATAAGGGAACTTATGCTTATAAATACCACCTTCAGTAATGATAAACAGATCCTCATCTGTCAACTTTTGGACCTAGTGTTGTCTTACAATGTATTTTCTTTTAAAGGTCTGATTTACCACCAGAAATGGGGAGTGGCAGTGGGCACCTCATGTGCCAACACCTATGCCAATCTGGTGGTGCATCACTGGGAGACACAACATATGTTCAACCATGATTCATTTCATAAAGTAGTCATCTACAGGAGATTTGTAGATGACATACTAATTGTATGGGATGGGTCTAAAAGTGAGTTTATAGATTTCCTTATGTACCTTGAGGGCACCAGTGATTTTCTTAGATTTACATTAGAGACTTCCCACACAGAGATTAATTTTCTGGATATTACTTTGTCCATACAAGGAGGCAAGTTAATGTCAACTTTATACAGGAAAAAATGTTGGAAAAATATGCTTTTATTATTCAACAGTATGCATCCTAGGCATACGTTTCCTGGGATTGTGAGAAGCCAGTTTACAAGAATAGCAAGGTTATGCAAGAATCAACCAGATAGACAGAAGGAATCAGATCTGTTGGAAGATCTATTCTTGCAAAGGGGCTATGACTTCAATATGGTGACAAGGATTAGATCTGAAATCTTGAATGAGGATAGACCCACTGTACCTAGCAACACATATAGTTGTCATTCGAAGAAAATGGTCAAAGACATTAGAGATGATGTTAGGATTACAATTACTTATACTAATGACAATAAGGCATTGACAAACATCATATGTAATAACTGGAAGTTATTGACTATAGATGACCAGACTAGAAAATTAGTGGGTGATAAACCTAACTTTGCTTATAGAAATCATAAGAACTTAAAAAGATTGTTGTGCCATAACCCTAAGGTTGACATTGATCCTGTATTGAACATCGCCTGTAAGTTAGGCACATATCCATGTAGGAAGTGTAATATGTGTAAGTATATAACTGATGATCAGGTGTTTGTGCATCCTCAGTTCAAATATACATTTACGCCCAGGTTTTATGCCTCCTGTGACACGGAAAGCGTCATATACTTAGCAACATGTAATACTTGTCATGCATTCTATGTAGGACTCACTAAGAGAAAGTTGAAACAAAGAATGTACAACCATTTGTATGATATTAAACAGCATAGGGAACAGAATGCATTGGCAAGACATCTTATAACCTATCCTGATCATTTTTTCAAATTCAGAGTCCTACAAATAGTTAAGTGCAGCAGTAGAGGGGGTGATCATATGAATCTATTAGAGAATGTTGAATTACAGTGGATTTTTAGATTAAGGGCCCACTTACCCCCAGGCATCAACAATTATGTGTCTATTAAACCTGTTTTGAAAAATAGATAGTTTTTTATATTTTTATATTGGTTATGTTTTAATGTTAGTCAGCCATTTTTCATTGGGCTTAATGTTTAGGCTTGCATTGTAAATGTTTGCACTATACTCTAGATGTCTAAGTATAGTTATTATTGTTGCTCCATACATCTGGAAATCTATATGTATGTATTTTTCCCTTTTTAGTTTCAACTTAGTAGTAGTGAGGTTTTATGTGCTAAATAGTTTTAGTGTGTTTTAAACTTTATATAGCAGTGAATCCATAGACAGGTGGACAAGCACTTGTATCTTTAAAACTGGATGCTTCATTAATTGTTTAATTGATGTGCATTAAATGCTTGATTGAATTTCATCCAGTGTATATAAACTCCCTGTTTTTTTGATTAAATAGATCTGAAGAAGTGTGTGTTACAGCACGCGAAAGCGCTTATCCTTTTGTGTCTGCAGTGTTCTAATAAAGAGATTTTAACTTTTGAAGTGGTGGACTGTGCTTTTCATACCAGCTTTTAGCTTGGAAGTTCTGCTGTGGTGAGCATTCCAGTGTTTTTTCTTCACATTTTTGATTGTTTTCTCTGGAGGCTCACAGCGTGGTGTGGTTTTGTTTTTTCTGCTTCTGATTATTCTGTTTATATAGATGTCAGTGTCTGAACAGCTATATAACATGGCATATACAACTGTAATAGTACACAAATAAAGGTTTTCCATTTATGCAAACCTGTGTGTGGTATTATATCCTATGACTTCTCTGTGGGTATATGTTGCAGGCAACGATTGTCATTTGTATGGGTGGCTCATATAGTGTCCAGTTTTTAAGGTGTTAACTGTAGGCATAGTGGCTTTTCCATATTGTGTGCACCTTCTACATATGTATCTTACTATACATATCTCTGCGTGTGTATGTGTAGTCACATATATTTATGTATGTATATATATATATATATATATATATATATATATATATATCTATATATATATATATATATATATATATGTATGTATCTGCATATTTATGTATCTGTGTATATGTATCCTAGTGATGGTGATAGCTTCCACATTGTATATTACCTATGGGAGCCAGACTGTACTGCATGATATGTTAACAATACCAGCCTGACATCATACAGGTGGGATGGAGTACAGTTAACATCTTGTGCCCATGTAGTATTAGGTCCTGGTTATGGGATCTTCCAACACTTGGTAGTGTATTGCAGTGCGGATGTGTTTGGCTGTGTGGGGGGTATACCTCTTCGTACAAGACGTTTATTGTTTGTGGCCTCTCAACCCCATTATCAGTGCATGTGGACATACATATTTTTGTTATTTTCCCATTGTTATCTACAGATGTATGTCTGTATATACCTATATAGATATATATATATCTATATATATCTGCTTACATAAATATAACTATATCCGTATATACCTACATATATATATATATATATATCTGCTTACATATATATATATAATGTGCTATAGATGTAGACATATATATCTATAGATGTATGCATTTGTATATATATATATATATATATATATATTTTTTTTATATGTATATATATATATATATATATATATATATATATATATATATATATATATATATATATATATATATCTATATATATATATATATATATATATATATATATATATATATATATATATATATATATAGATATATATATATCTACATATATAGATATGTTGTATCTGTTTAGATATTAATATATTTACACACACATACATCTACATGTTGGAATACATTCTCTGTACTGTTGAATGACTGGGCTGGATGATATGTTTGTCAATACATTGGGGCTGTCTATATCTGACATGGCTTAGTGGTAAATCACTTTGTGGATGGTGTGTAGGGTCCTGGGTTTGAGTCTTGCAGAGGATGATTATTTTGTTGCTAGGCAGAACAAGGGCCATTGGATATAGAGTGATTAAGGCAATTTTGAGCAGTTGTAAGCAGGTTTGAGTGGGTTTGCATGAAGGCAAGCACTGCTAACATCCGGTTACAGTTTCTTATACTCAGTTAGCTTCTAATTTGCTTAACCAGTGTAGGCATTGCTTACGCCCATGCAAACAGGCTTAAACCCATTTACTGCTGCTTAAAAGTGCTTACTCCTGCTTACCCCCATGCTAATTTCTTTAAAAGTTGTTGATAGGAAAGTGGTGAAAAAAGGGGTACAAAGAGGGAAAGACAGTAGGGAAATAGCCAGGGATGTGCAGGAAGGGTGTAGGGAAGGTCCATAGCTGCCCATTTTTTCTACAGCAACAGCTGTGCATATACACTGAATTTTGAGGTAGATTTGGACACTCAAACCCCTGGGAGGTGGTGAAGACAACAATAATAAGTTGTGATGCCAATTAGACTGGATTACATGTGTCCAGTGGACATGTGTGAGAAAGAGATAGCTATGTATGGGGCGAGATTTTTTGGGGGGGACGAAATTGTCCTTTTTTTTCAGGTGAGAGTGGGATGTTGGAGAGGGTAGTAGGTATATTTGGGAAGGTAGGCTGGGTAGGTTAACAGACAAGAAAACAAGACGCATACAGGGGCTGTATATAGCACATGTGGGGGGTAAACACATTGATGGGGAGGGGTGTTGGGAAATCAGAAGCCCATTAGCCCCCTAGTGGCAACAGTGGGACTGAGGTCCCCACTCATGGGCAGTCACCACTGCACCTTCACAGCTCATATGGTGGCTGTGCTGGGGGCTGAGTCGCAGAGCCAGAATGATGCTCTAGTTGTGACACACAGCCCTTGAGCTGGCGTAGTAGATCACCAAGCTGCTGGTTGATCTCCCTATGCACCACGACCCCAACCTGGTGACGGGTGACAGGTACCTGTCTGTGCCCGCTCCTGGGGGGGTGAGCCCCATCCCCTGAGGCAGTTCCACCCAAAGGTGGTACATCGACCAATGGACAGGGAGGTTCCAGGTTGGGCCTCAGACATGCTGGTGCCCTGTGCCACAGCCAGGGTGGAACAGGTGGGTCCACTGAGACTGGTATTCCCAAACGTGCTATAGTGTTTAGATTTCATCATCTTATGCGGGATAGTAATAGTCAACACATTCCAGGGTTAGGTATAACAGCATGCACAGATATTCCCATTAACCCATACACCAGATATGGAACAGTTGCATAGCAAACAGAACACATACATATATGGGACCATAGTGGTAATAAGAGCAGCATGCAGGTACATTGAGGGCACCATGCCACCAATGTTGGAATAATTCAATATGGCACATGCATGGGAACAATTAACATATTTATCAAACAATTGGACATTATCAGAACATAGGTGTCATTACATACCAGTTGGGGTTGGTATGTTGATTATTGTTGGAGATGTGGCGAGGGGGAGAGAAAGATGTCAATTAACAACTAGTATATTCTTGTAGTCCACATTACTTTCCTAGTCAGTGTTATCTGTACCTTACAAGTATTACTACACTACTCTATAGCCTTAGTTTGGACAGTGATATGGCTGCTGTCATCATCATACATGAACTGGTTTTACCTGCAGTATACACCTCTTACCTGGTATACCTGTGGAGGGAATGTTTATTAACACTAACTAACTGTTTCTACACATACTCCCAGATTCTGGGTTGATGTTGTGCACATAGCTATCCAACTCTTTCTGCACAGACTCTGGCCATGCATTGACCACATACAGGTGTGCCAGGACATATCTAGAATATTGCCCTCTTCAACATTTATTAACCTGACACACACATATACATGCTTTCCTACACAGTAGCACACTGAGGGTGACAGTGATCAGTGATACTTTATTATTCAGAGAAACTGCAACACTCACAATTCCCTGCAATACCAATGTGAACAGTACCAGTAGAGGTTATAATGGTCTTTATTTCTCAGCACGGTGTTCGTATATGACGTACCTGTGGGAGCAATGTTTGTTAGCACCATCTGACTGTTGTCGCACAAACTTCCAGATTACACATTAGTATTATGCACATACATCTCACTCTGTTACTGTACACACTCTGGTCACAGCTTGACAACATGGGGGTGTACATAGAACATACTTGGCATATTACTCTCCTAAAAGTTTTGTGGGTTGCAACAGTGACTGATTTGTTCTCGTAGATGTTTGACAATCACTTCTATTCCCTGTTTGCTGGCTAAACATCTGGGATCATCCCACAGACATACCAGGGGGACAGAGGGACAAGGGGACAGGCAGCAGATAAGGGCCCATATACTGGACATTCTGGCCTCATCTGTACAGTTGTGGGATATGATTCTGTATGCAGCCTACATCCACTCCCACGATTCAGACCATGGCTGTGTCTCCTACAACTTAAACACTGTCCATCACAGTTGTGTCTGCTATATAGATATTGCTGTATATCTCTTATCTGCTTTTTGTCTTATTAATCCCATGTGCTTTTGCATTCTGACCATGTATTACAACACTCTTATACAGATATCCTAGACAGTAATATTTTGTAGGACAGTGTGGGCGACAGTGATGTGTAATACCTCATTATTCAGAGCAACTGCATCAGTGGCAATGCCATACAATACTAATGTAAACAGTACCATTACAGGGTATCATTCTTGTATTTCTAGGCACAGTGTTGGTATCTGGCAGACCTGTGGGAGAAATATTTGTTAGCACTACCTGAATGTTTCCACACACAGTACCAGATTCCACATTACTATTATGTACATACATTTCACTCTGTTACTGTACATACTTTGGCCACAACTTGACAAGTTGGGATGTAAATGGGACATACATGGCTTCTTAGTCTCATAAGGTTTTGGGGAGTTGCTAGTGTGCCAGCTTTGTTCTCATAGATGTGTGTCAATCAGTTGTATTTCCTGTTTGCTGCCTAATATGTCTGGGATCATCCCACTGATTTCCCAAGGGGACAGGTTGATAGACAACAGATATGGGCCACTTTACTGGACATTCTGGATATATCTGTACAGTTGTGGGGTATGAATCTGTATGCAGACTACTATCACTGGCAGGATTTGAACCATGGCTGTGTGTGCTAAAAACACAACATTTCATATCTCAGTTGCGTGTGCTATTTGGGTTTTGTTATCTGCATTTTCCCTGTTTTATGTCTATGTGTCTCTCAGTTGTAGGAAATGGCCTCTGGGTATTACACCAGTCATATACAGACATTCCTACACATTCAATTTATAGTACATGGTGTGGGTAACAGTTCTTAATACAACAGTACCATTACATGATTGTAAATCTACATTACCATATGATACCAGAGTATACACATGCAGCCCAGCAGTTAGACCTTTATTGTCAGGCTGTTACCCTTTTATTTATATGCAAACTATATGAGACTCTTCCTGCCATATTCTCTGGTGTATGCAGTACTTGCCTTGAACAATACAGGTTTTATAAAGGCAATTGATTTACTACTACTTTTAGTTTTATTTCCTATGACAGTAAATGCATGAGTATTACTGACCTGCCTCACGTCACAACCTTGCCAGACAACTGACATGGGCCTC
>NC_056734.1:12723309-12743309 GCF_019279795.1 Protopterus annectens
TGAGATGCTGGTGTACTAAAGCTGAGAAGGGCTAGGCTATGATTTTCTTGTTACAATTAGTAAATGTCTTTTATCTTTCACATTTGTGATTTTTTATGCACACATTTGTACATAATTTTTAAATGATTTTAAATGACTTTTAAATGATTTTTTAGTGTCTTCACTATTTGAACTTTTATTCTGCATTTTCATATGCATACTTTTCACTCACTGAGTTCAGTTACTAATTAACTGCCTTCTTAAGTGGATGTTTGTTGAACTAATTAAGTACCATGTGATCAGATGCTTAAGTATTTAAACTTTTCAGTCACACTACTTTTTATCTTGAGAAAGCCAGGTATTTGCCTAGCGAAAGCACTTGATTTATTGACCTGTTTGTTGTTCAATAAAGCTGCACTTTGTGCTTTTTGGTTCGGTTCTTCCTGTCTGTGGATTATCTTTTATCTTATTTGCCTTGGTTTCTTGGAAATGACTTTATCCTTCTCAGAATAGTCAGTCTAAATAGTCTACTTGCATGATTTGTAGCAAAGCTGCATATAATATTGCCTTTCCCACATCTCTAGCCATTTGTATGTCCAACCAAAAAGAAACACTGCTTCCTCACCAAGGGAATGATGGGAATGTATCCTCTCTAAAGGAATGATGGGTATGAGTTCCTTAAACAGAGAAAATGAAAATGCAACTGTTGTAAATCAAAGAACAAGAAGCAGTGTAAAATTTAAAGAGTGGTGTTTGTCAAAGAAAGAATACCAGCAGTTTCTAATAAATAAATAAATAAGGACAGGTGGTAAAAAATTGTAAGCAAAACCAGTGCTTACTTTTGGCAGGTATGACATTTTGGACAATATTATATTGCCATTAGGATTTACTTTAAAAGACATGTGAGCAATAATACATTTGGGATCAGTTTACTTTCTGGAAGCAACTTTTAAGATGTTTACAGATACAGAAAAGTTTATGGATATAACAGAAAAAGAAAATTACACATCACTTTGGAAAGATACTATTTTTCAGACCTTTGAAATTATATGAAGAGAGGCATGACAGAGTTCTCAGACTATGTGTCCCAGGCAGATATGAGCCTAAACTTGAGCAGCATCCTACCTTCTCCCAAGATGATATTTCAATATGAGCAAAAACTAATTGACTTCAATAATTGTCTTAGCTTCTGGTGTCATTCTAATAGGGTGCAACATTTTTCAGCCTGGAAGGATAAGATTGACAGGTACGATGCTACACCAATGACAGCTTGCCCCTGACTCCATCCAGGCTTTCAAATACTGGACAACCAGACAAACTTACCAACTTAATCAAACAAGCAAAGGAAAGTGTGAAGGAACTATTGATCAGTGCTAAGAGGGTAAACAAGAAACAGCACTCCCTGCAAGTCATCCTCACCTTGGAGGATGTAGAAATCTGTGTAGTGACTGAGACATACTTTGAATTGGCAGTGAGTACTCGGATTATGCAGGACTGCAATGCCTTTCACACATTTAGACCATGCACACAGGAAGGGGAAAGGTGTCAAATTCTTCTTCTAGAAGAGACATCAAGGTTGGTAAAGCAGCATGATGCTCAAGAGCTTCTTCTTGACCAAGTCACCATCAGCAAAGTTCATAACTATATTCTAGCTAGCTACAGAATGCTCTGTGTAACTTGAGAATGCCATAGTGCCCACTTATATGAAATGGAGTCACTCAGCATAAACTCAGTTCCAGTTTCCTGTGCAATAGACTGGGAAATATGACTCACCACTAGTAGAGTGCAACCGAGAGAGATACCTGGACATTGTTATTACAACTGTTCTGGACCAACTAGTCAGAGTACCTAGCAGTGGAAACAACATCCTTGCTCTCTCCCACACAAATATGGAGAGATTATGCTCCATCCCTTGAGCGATATCTTCACTCATCAGGTCTGATCATAAAGCAGTCTCCTTTGAAATAAAATGAAAACCCAAGATCTCCACTTTCTCTTGAACTTTTAGAAATTTCTCCAAGACATATAAGTAATGCCCTGGCAAGTTTTAAATTCACCACAAATCTAGGAAACAACTGCATAGTAGCAGATGTATCCAGTAGAAACAAACACAATATCAATAAGCTTTCTAAGAAAATGAAGACAAATGTGGCCAAAACTAAGAAGTGCAACACCCAGCATGTTATAAACTGCATCATTAAATTAAGTAAGCAATTTAAGAGCCTAATTAAAGCTACCAAGGACAAACATGAGGCAAAAATAACCACCTACAACCAAGAACAACCACAAGGTCTTTTTCAACTATGTTCATAATCTCAACAGCTTTATGCAGCAGTGCACTGAACTGATTATGAATGTGCTACCTATATTGAAGATGAAGATATAGCATATCTGCTGGACTATAAATTAATTTCCAATATCACCGCCCTCTCATGAATAAATATCTCATAACAAATATCAGAAACCAGATCTAATACCTCCAGCTATCAAACAGGACAATTTTTAGAGGCTCTACCAAAAGTAAAAAAATTCTGCATCTATGAGCATGGAAGTATCCTTTGATATATCCTGAACAGTATGAAGCATGACTTATCCATGCCTATAACATCATAGCTCAACCTCAGCCTCCAAATATGCTGTGTACCAAGTGAATGAAGGACAGCAGCAGTTGTACCCTTGCACACGGGAGGGTCATCCACCAACCCAGATTATTACAGACCCATAAGTCTGACAAGCCTCATATTTAAAGCCATGGAAACATTTATCATAGAAGTAATCAGTAAGGATACATGAAACCTCTGAACACTGCACAAATCCCAGTTTGCTTTCCTCTGAACACTGCACAAATCCCAGTTTGCTACCATCAAAAACATACCATATTTACTTAACCTATTGGATTTTTTGAAACATGTTACCAAAGCAATATATGACGGCAAAATGGTACACAGTGCCAACCTATACTTTTCCCTAAGCCTTTGACACAATACTCTACTCAGGTATTGTAGAAAAGCTTAGGAATAACCCATATGTCATTCACTGGATTGTTAACTGGCTCAAATATAGGACATAAGAAATGACGAGGGAGTTTTCTTCAGAAAAATACCAGTCGCTACTGGAGTCCCACAGGAGTCAGTGCTAGGACCACTTCTGTTTGGCATCTACTTCTCAGAAGTCTAAGCAAATGTTGTTGGTTGACCAAGTTTGCAGACCAAGGTGAGAGCAGTCATTCAATTCCCAAAGACTCAGCCATCCTCCAGAAATGCTTTTTCCAAAGTAACTGTTGCCAGAATCATGGACTAAAGTTAAGTGCAAAAAGTATATTAATGCATTCTTTGGGAAACTGACCAGCCCCAGGAAATTACCACATTGACAATATATCACTAATAATTAGGTTCATAGGTTCATAGGTAGGTACTAGGCTATAAGCCCTAGGGCCTATATAAGCCTAGCCAAAAAGGTACCCTGGCTTTCACCACCCAAGAAAATTATTTTCTTGTGCCCCTGTCGAGCAGAGCCATAGAAGTGATCCCTGGGGTGAATTTCCTATTTCCTATCCAATCATCAAGGTTTTTCTTGAAGAGTGCTAATGAGAAGCTCTGTTTGACATAGATAGGTAGTTTGTTCCAGAGTATGGGATGTCTCTTTGACAGGAATCTATCCCTCCAGCATTTTCTGTTTATTGTGTTGACAAGGTTTAGGTCCCTAGAGCATGTAGCTCAGAGGGATTGGGATTTCTTTAAGTGGGGCATGTCCAATAGCTCTGGGTTTGACATAGCTTTGTATGTTAGGCAGAGATCGCCTCTGAGTAGGCGATATGTGACAGAGTAAAGCTGGAGTTTTTGAGACGGTCTGCGTAGAGCATCTGTTTGAGGCCAATAATCCTCTTTGTGAGGTATTTCTGTGGCCTTTCCAGTTGTTGTAGATGTCTTGTGAGGTACATACCAAAAGGGGTGTTGAACTCTATAATGGGTCTAATGAGTGATGAGTAGAGGGGAACAATGACCTCTTTTTTTCTGGATGAGAAACCTTTTGTGATGAGGTGAGCCACATAGAAGGATTTCTTGATCACTGTGGCAATGTGATTATCAAAGGAGAGACTACTGTCCACCTGTGTCCTAAGGTCTCTTATCACACTTTTGGCATTAAGTAGACTACCACTTATGTGGTAGTTCATGGGTACAGAGTATTTCCAAAGGTGATGACAATACACGTTTTGGCATTGAGCTTCAGGCCATGGCTTTGACATCAGGCATCTCTCTCAGTGAGGCCCTATTGTAGTATGTCCACATCGTTAGGAGTTTCGATTATGGCTCTTAATTTGCAGTCATCTGCAAACATTGTTAGCCAAAGACCTTCTGTGTTAGCCTGTATTTCAGAGAAGTAGATACCAAACAGGAGAGGACCCAGGACTGAACCCTGTGGTACTCCACTTGTCACTGGTCTGAAGTCGGATTTGGAGTCTGCTACTTTCACTGTGTGAGTTCTGTCCATGAGCCAGTTGACAACCCATCTTGTGACATAGGGATTTATACCTAGTTTAGTGAGCTTATCTATAATTTCAGAGTGCGGGATGGTGTCGAAAGCCTTGGCAGGATCTAGATAAGCTGTGTGAACCATCTTACCCTCATCTATGGCTTTGTTGACTGCTTCAAAGAAGTCAATCAGGTTTAGGAGACATGATCTGCCTTTTACAAACCCAAACTGGGTATGGTCCAGAGTTTGGAGATTACCAATGTCTTTGTTTATGAGTTCCATGATGATACATTCCATGGCCTTGCAGACCAGGCTCATCAGGCTAATGGGGCGGTAGTTCACAGGGTTCATCATGGCTCCCCTTTGTGGAGTGGGATAACCGTCATGGTGTGCCATTCAGTAGGTACAAAGCCTGAGCTGATTCTATGATTGAACATGGGACTTAGGTCGGGTGCCAGTTCATTCTGTAGTCCATGTAGAATGCAGCCTGGGATATTGTCAGGTCCCATGGATGCTGTGTTCATGGCTTTGGAGGCCTGGGATATTGTCAGGTCGCATGGATGCTGTGTTCATGGCTTTGGAGAGTGTGTTTTTTACCTGTACAGCCGTGATTACAGGAACTTTCTATTCTTCCGGTATAGAGATGGGCCCTTTAGGGGGTGAGAGGGGGGTAAAATTAGCACTGAACCTATCTGCCAGGATGTTGACAATATCAGCTGTTTCTGTATATTTAGTGCCATTGTGCTGTAACTCAGAACAGATCTGAGTGTTGCCATTGAGATTCTTGACATAGCTATAAAATGCTTTGTGATTGTCTTCAGAGTCAGTGGCAATTTTGTTTTCGTAACTAGCTTTGAAGGAATTTATGAGGGATCTCGGCTTCTTAGTGAGGTTGACCAGGGAGTTACTCCAGTCATGGGATTTTAATCTTGTTTGCAACAGTTTCTTTCTTCTGTTGTAGAGTTTGTTTATGGCAGAGGACCACCAGATTGGCTTCCTTTTTTTGGAGGATAGCATCTTAGTTCTATTAGGGATAGCATGATTCATGCACTTGTGTAAGTGCTTATAAAGTGCATTTGTGTAGGATTCAGCAGTCGTACCTCTATTATCCGTCTGCATGAGTGTCATGAAGTTTGCCACTTCTGTCTTAAGAAGTGTGAAGTTGGCTTTGGAGAAGTTTTTTACGGTGGTTTCCCTAATTAGGGGTGGGGGCGGGATGTGGATATCTAGGGTGATTAGCTTGTGGTCAGATCTGACCAACGAGGAATTGACCTCTGGTGTGGAACACTGGTTGCCCATGTTGGTAATGACCAGGTCTAGGATATTGCTGCCCCTGGTGGGGGTGTGAATAAGTTGATCCAAGGCATTGGAATTTATTAATTCCAGAAAACGTTGAGCAAAGGAGTTGGTAAATGAGTAGTTTTCCCAGTTAATGGTGGGGTAGTTGAAATTGCCCATTATTAGTGTGTTGGGTTGTACCCTAATACATTCCAGTGTATCAAGAAATGAGGAGTGGGAATCCTGGGGCATGGTGGGGGGTCTGTAGCAAGCTACAATTTGGATTGCGGTCTTGCACAGAGTTAGTTGCACTTGGATAATCTCAGATGCATTATGTTGTACAACTAGCCTGGAGGTGTGGATATCCTTGATGAATATAGACACGCCTCCACCTTTATTGCTTCGTTCCGGGTAAGGTGGCCGAAAGGTGTGGTATGAATTATAGCCTGGTAATGCAGGGGTGCTCTCTGGAGCTTTGAACCAGGTCTCTATCATTGCACAGATGTTGATGTTCTCCATTTTAAGGAGTACCTTGAGTGAATGCATTTTGAGGTTTAGACTTCTAGCATTGAGTAGCATTACCCTCAGATTTTGCTTGCTTGTACCTGTTATGGTGGTGAATTTGTCATTTGAACCTTGCCTAAAAAAGGCACTATAGGGGTGGCAAGAGCCTTAACCAGTATACAGAATCCCAAGGGCGACAGGTGCAGGCTATCTCTGGCAAAGCATCATGGTCTGTTGATCATGTCGTCCCAGGCAGACAAATACTGGATCCCCTTAAAATGACACCAGAAGCTTAGCCAATTGTTGAAGTCAATTATTTTGTCCTTGTACTGTGGTATCATTCTGGGTGATGGCAGGATGCTACTCATGGCTAGGGTCATACCTGCCTGGGCTACAAGATCAGAGAGCTCATCCATGTCTCTTTTCATGTAGTCCAGTGAGGTACATCTCCGGTTATTCACACCAACATGGACAATGACAGTGTCATATTTGTACTTGTTGCGGAGTGACCTGAGTGCATACATTATGTGGTGGATCCTGGCACCTCATAGGCAGCTGACAGTAACTTTCTCCATGTTTAGCCTGGTGAGTGGAACATCACTGTACCTGACTATAGAGTCACCTATGACTAGAGTGTTTGGTACATTGTTATGCCTTATGGGCTGTGGTTGAGTGGCACACTGAGTTTGTGGGCTATGTGTCATTTGGGTTGTGTTGGGGGGGTGGAGTTTGCTTGCGTTTCTGCTTTGGAGGTCCCTGATGCTTGGGCAGGTTTTTGTTGAGAGCCTCCGTGAATGTAGGTGTGTGTTTTGTGTTTCTATGTGTGTGTTTTGTGGTATAGGTTTTGTGGGACTATGTGATGAGTGTGGTGTGGTGCAAGTATTTACCTTCTCCTCTTAACTGTCTAATCCAGTCTTGGGCGAAGAGAGCTTTGCTTTCAGTTTGGCTATATAAGTGCATCTCTCATAGGTTGTAGTGTTGGATGGTAGGAGGAGAGGGATGTCTGTGTACATGAGGCAATTGCTGCATTGACCCAAGTTGCCCAGATTCATCAGGTAGACAGGAGAAAACACCAGGAGTTGACCCTTAGACATGCCTGGATAGGTGCTTATTTATTAAGCACTAAAAACTGCTTTCCTCTAGACAAGTGAGGAAAGTTGAGTGTTCTTGTAATTTGCAGCTTATTTAGTGCCTATAATGAGTTCTGAACAAGTGTTGAGTTCAAAGAAACAGATTTAAGTGCTGAAACTAGAAAACTGTCTAGTTCTAAGAAACAAAATTAAGCTAGAAGGCTTCCCTCCAACACAGAAAAGCTTGGAGGCTCAGAAGCTTACAAACAGTCTAGACCACTTGCAGGAAAGGCAGGAAACAAGCTTATTTTTTTTTTCTTTCCCAGATGCTCTTTTTGTACACATTAGGAGTGCCTGAAATCAAAATATGATCTCACTGCACTCAATTGAGTGAGCAAATGAGATGGGCCCAGAAGAAGTATCCAAACACAAATTTGCAAGAGGGGCCGGCAGTTTCAAAGACACCAAGATTAACACCAAAACAAAACCAGGGAGGGTGGGGAACTAACTGAAAAAACAGAGTCAAATGTTCCAGTTCAGTTAATATTCAATGCAACACAAATAAATCAATTAAAATGCTGTATTATTTGAAAAAAGTGCAGATAAAAGGTACTTAAATTTTCTTATATGTCCAGTTGAATACAACTAGATCTTAGCAGGCCAAAGCTCAGATTTGACAATTGATCCAGTTGTCAGAGATTTGGGAACATACATATACAGCAACCTAGCATTTGACCAACGTGTCTACAGTTGAGAATAAGTCCTTCTACATTTTTCAACTTATAGGCAAAGGGATAAGATCTTGGTCTAGAGATGTCATTGGCCTACTCTACACAGCCCTTGTCAGGCCCAACAATTAATATAATGGCCCCTTTGGTATGTACCTGCCAGAAATTTGCAACAACTAAAGCACCCACAGGGGTTACTCACAAAGAGAATAGATATACTAAGCCAGATGATATAACGAACCACCTCAACGTTATATTACTTTACTCAGTCACTTGTAGGTTATTAAGAAGTGATCTGTGCCTGGCCTATAAGGCATCCTTTGATTCATTACTACTGGATCTACTGCACATCCACAAGTCAAGTGGTATTAGAAATACCTGATCCAAAGAAGTTAACCTCTTCTGCTATATAAACAGAACAGATTGGAGGGACTGGTATGTATTACAGAGGATATCACTTCTTCAGGACAGACTCCCCATCTAAGAAAAACAAGCCTCATCCCTATTTCTATTCAAGTACAACTTTTTTTAATGGATGGAAATAATTAAATTTACCCATAGATTGTTCCCTGTATTACTAATGGGCAGAGGCAGAGCCTAAATGCCCAATCTTGCAGCAGGGTCCCCTTTCAGTACTCAAAAGTATGACCCCCAAGACATTCATTCACAAATGGGAACTGTAGGTATAAAAGTCATGGTATAGGTATTTTGAACATCTAATGGGATAACATGGCTAGCCTTAAAATGTCCTTTCAGGGCAGTTAGCCTATTAGTCAGCTATGAACCTAAAAATGTATTTAATTTGCAGTTGAAAAGAAAGCTGAGTGTGCAATTTGGAACTTCAGAATAAGTGGAATTTGAACTTAAAACATGTTTCTGACAATATGTAATAACATGCATGACGTAAAGAAAAAGTATGTTGTTAGAAAAATATGTACTTAAACATATATGTAGTGCTAGTTTAGAAACAGTATAATACGTAATGCATTTGATTCTATTTAACAATATGGCAGTAGAAATGATCTTGCATGTAATTGCTTGAAACTTAGCTGCAGTGTGGTTAACCTCTGACCCTGGCAGTAGCCAGCTCAGCAGGCTTATGTCTTTCAGCAATTATTATCTGCTGGGTTAGAGAGAAATAAATATGTATGCATGTATATCTTTCTTCCTTCCACCGAGAAGGATGGCCTTGTGAACACTATCAAAGATAGAGTGCAGCTGCTTACCAGAGAGACAAAGGAACGTATTAAGAGATGAACTGACTATTGTATTCGAACAGACCTGAAACCTTGGAAAGAGCAACATTTATAGAAAGACATTGTAATTGACCAGGTGCCTTGCAAGGCTGTATTATTCTCATGGGAAAGTTTTTAAAAAGCATTACCTCAGCACTTTCTTATGAATAGAATATTGTAGACTGTAATGATGTAAGTGCCCTGTGACTGACCACGTCAGTAAGGTGGGTGCAGCTTGAATGTGTAGTGTATTTAAAGAAGTTTATTTCCTGAATGTAATCAGTCAAAACTCTATACTTGTTTTTGTATAGTTTTTTGCCTCCTAATGTACATTAGTAAAGAAACGTTATTTAAACCTGAGCATCCTGTGTTATTGACTGTCATTTTGAAAAGCCTAATGATTTTTACAGTCTGATTTTAACAATTTATTTGACATTTTGGTCCTTCAAGCCAGATTTCCCTTGGTAAGCTGCAGGTCAGAGTACATGGGTGGTAATAAATCTGCGCAGGAGAAGCTGCCAAAATGGTTCTTCTTAAAGTGAAAAGACCTCCGACTGAATTGTTGTGTGTAAAGAGGCTGTCCACTTTCTGATCTGTGGCTGAAGAGCGGAAGACTGGACCCCAAGAAAAAAATATGCAGTCATAAACGGGAGGCTCAGGTAAGAAGAATTTCCCTCTTTGTCTTTGTTTTAGATCAGGGACCAGGTTACAGTGTACTGTTGTTAGAATGTATTGAAGTACTGTATATTTGGTCATAGATCAGGGGAAAAACAGAGCAAAGTAAACAGTCATTCTAGACACTACTGTGAATACAGGGAAGAAGATACCACGTGGTACAAGAGAAGGGTTACGTAACAGTCTTTTTTTAAGACATGGGAAATCAGTGCACTGAGAGATCACAAGATCCGCCCCTAACGGATAATGTGAAGTATATGCAATTGCAGTGAGCAGATAATGTGAGATATTATACAAAATGTGTTAACAAATATAAATTTGATGGTAAACTAGATAAACTTTCACTAGTTAAACTCCTTAAACAGCTTAAATCTGATGCAGGAGGTCAGGCAAAAAAGCAGCACCAACTAGGCATACCTCAAGCACACAGGTGGATTGAGGAAGCAAATTGTAGAAAAACAGAAGCTTAAAAATTCAAAAACATTTTTTTAGACAACATAGTGAAAGGTCTGACAGACAAAATCTCTGAGAAATGAAAACTTAAAGCAGACTGAACTTGCATTAATCAATGCATACAACAGGAAAATGAGACAATAAATGGATATTATGCTAGATTATTAGAATGCTTTAAACAACAATTAAAAAAATGCATTTTTAAAAGGTTGCATTGCCTCTATCAGTAGCTTTATTACAAAGCATATGATAGATCACTGAACAAGCAGGCTGCAAGCCTTACTTGAGTATGCTAGACATGCTGAAAGACACTTTAATAGTAAAAAGAAAAAAAAAAAGGGCACAAGTCTTCACTGCTGAAGACGGAGCTGAAGTATTTGTATTACAGTCAGGTAAAAAGGGCATATAGCTAGGGACTGTAAACAAAATAAGAAAGCAATGACAGAAGATAAAGGAGATGAGGACTGACTATATGATAGTAATAACAATCAAAAATCATCAGGAAAGGTTAATAAACAAAAATAAAATGTGAATGTAGTAGAGGGAATAGAGAAAGTACAAACAGATGTAGAGGATAAAAATGGAAATGAAATTTTAGATTTAGCATTGTTGAGCCTGGAGCTCTACCTAGCAGATACAAAACCAGAAGTGACACTTCTGCTGGAGGAAAGGGAAGTCAAATTCCTGTGTGACTCAGGAGCGTCACGGACTTTGATACACCCCTCCAAGTTACCAAAACATTCTGAATCACCTGATTATATATTAGTAAAAGCAGCAAATGGACAGCTATACAGGGAACCACTCTCCCATAATATAGCAATAACTGACCCTGTTTCAGGTATGACTCAGAAAAGTAAAATTGTAGTTTCTGCAAAATGTCCAGTAAACTTACTGGGAAGAGACCTTGTGCAGATATTTGACATAGCAGTAGTTCCTACCATGCAGGGTATGGAAGCACAAAGACAAATGGATGCTTTTGTGGTGTGATCAGAGGGTAAAGCCTATTATTGGTACAGCCAGGACCTAGTTATGACTGGTCCAGGGGCAGTAACCAAAGAACTGATGAACGTAGCCATCAGTAAGGTACCCTCCCTTGACACTGATCAGCAGCACTTGTTACATTGTACTCTATGCTACTGTAGCACACCAGGACCTAATAAGAAATATGAGCAAGAATTGTTCAAAAAAAAAAATCCTGCTGACAGATTAATATTACGAACTTTATGTTGGGATACTGAGGAAAACAGTGTAGTAAGCTGTTCATTACCTCAGGAATTCATGAAATTGTATAAGTCCAATAGACTGCCACATGTCAGTTTGACAAGAAACAAAAGTGTTAAATGGGCAGACTTAGAAAAAAAGGTAACAAAATGGAAAACAGACTGATTTAGAAATGTCAGGACAAGGGATACAAAACAAAAACTGAATTGGTTGACACAGACACATACAGCTGTACACTTGCAATCTAGTGAGGACAGCTGATTAGCATTTTATTAAATGAAAAGAAGAGGCCTTGTGTAAAATTCCAACAACTCTGTGGTCAACAGGCAAGTTAGATGTAGGGCTTATTCAAACAGCAGGACCAGTTACAATTACCCCAAAGTCAGCTTTTAGACCACAGAAAAAACAATACCTTTTGAGAAAGGATGCAGAAGTAGGAATTAAGCCTATAATAGCAGCATTACTCAAAAAAGGAGTACTGGTAGAATCTCCTGATTCACCATGTGATACACCCCTATTTCCTGTTAAAAAAGCAAATGAGGAATGGCAGATGGTACAAGATTTACAAGCTGTAAATAATGCAATAATACCTAGGGCACCTACGGTGCCAAATCCGCACACTTTGTTGAATGATTTAAAGCCACAACAGAAGTATTTTACCGTGGTAGATATGAGCAATGCTTTCTTTTCAATACCTATACATCCAGATAGTCAGTATTGGTTTGCTTTTACATTTCAGGGTAACAGATACACCTATACTCGACTACTACAGGAATATTGTGAGAGCCCAATAATATTTGCACAAAAAATGGCTAGCAACCTGGCAGGGTTTATCCCACCGGGAGGTAGTCAAATTCTACTTTATGTTGATGACATCTTGCTAGCAGCACCCAGCAGCAGTGCAGGGTGGATACAGTAGCATTATTAAAATTTTTAGCAATACAAGGACACAAAGTAAATAAAAGTAAGTTACAACTTTGGAAAAAACAGGTTAAATACCTGGAATATGTGATATCCAATAGAGGTAAAATACTAGATAAAGGAAAAAAGAGAAGAAAAAAAAAACAGCAATTTTGCAAGCACCCAAACCAACAACTAAGAAAGAAATAATGTCTTGCTTAGGTACAACTAATTTTTGTTGGAGCTGGGTACCAAATTATTTTACAATGGAAAACAGAAGCAGAAATGGCTTTCTGCAGGTTGAAGCAGTTAATAGCTTCTTCATTAGTTTTAGGACTTCCAAATTATCACAAACGGTTCTTTCAGATGGTAGATTGTAAACAAGGGTACATGACATCAGTATTAAAGCAACAGCATGGGAATAAGCAATGCCCCATAGCTTACTATTCATCACAGTTAGACCCAGTGGTGCAATCTTTGCTTCACTGTGTACAAGCAGTAGTTGCAGCAGCAATGGCAGTGCAGGCTTCAGCCTCAGTGGTGTTATTCCACCCTCTCACATTGAGAATGCCTCATGCAGTTGCAATAATTCTGCTACAAGAAAAAGTTGCATACCTTTCTCCTGCTAGACATCTTTCATGTATGACCATACTGCTGAGTCAACCTCATATGAACAGTTAGCTTTACCTAGACAAGATCTTACAGATATGCCCTTGAATGATGCTGAGGTGACATATTACGTGGATGGCTCATGCAGAAGGGGTCCTACAGGGAAGAATCTGGTGGGGTATGCAGTAGTTACAGACACTGAAATTTTAAAAGCACAAACTTTGCCACACAACTTCTATGCTCAAGCAGCAGAACTGGTAGCTTTGACAGGAGCATGTACTTTAGCAGAAGGCAAAAAAGTGAACATATATACTGATAGTCAGTATGCTTTTTCTACAGTACATGTGTTTGCACAACAATGAAAAAAATAGAGGAATGATTACATCCAGTGAAAAACCTATTAATCATGCGCAATTTATTTTGGAGCTATTAGAATCTATTCAGTTACCTACCAAAGTAGCTATTTGTAAATGTGTAGCTCATACAAAACAACAGGATAAGATTTCAAAAGGTAATGCATGAGCTGATGCAGCTGCAAAGCAAGCAGCCTCAGACTCAGAAACTTTATTTTTGAATGAGAAATTACAACCCTCTGAGATTTTAGATTTAGACATGTTAAAAACAATGCAAATGCTTACTACAAAAGCAGAAAAACAAAAATGGGTAAAACGAGGTGCAATTTTTGAGAATGGACTGTACATTTCCAAAGAGAAAAAAAACAATATTGCCGTCTAATTTATTTAGATATGCAGCTTTGTTGAGCCATGGGCAGAGCCATGCCTCAACAGGGGGGGTGGTACAGTTAGTAAATAGAATATTCCAAACATATGGATACATAAATTATACAACAAAATTTTGTGCAGCTTGTCATACTTGTAACAAGCACCATGCACAAGGAGCATTTAAAAACAAGCAAGGAAGTTTTCCTATACCACCATACCCATTCCACACTATTTGTATGGATTTCTTAGAATTAAATAAATGTAAAGGGTTTGACTCCCTCTAAAATGTTTTTTGGGAGAGGATATTATGTGCCTCAGTGGAAAGCTCTCATGCCTGCAGAGCAGGAGGCTGACAGTTCATTAGCTAATTATATAAAGAAACTGTTAATGAATAAATCTGTTTTGCAGTTTAACTCTTTTTCAGATGAAAGACAGAAAAAAACGGTAAAGAACTTTCAATTTGATACACAAGGGCAAAATGGCCAAGAGTAAAGCAAATGGAAAAGCAGAGCAACCCCAGAACTATTGCATAATTATTTTGTTGGCTGTGCATTTGTTGACTATAAGTGTGACAATTTTTCTCTTATTGTGGTTTTTTCCTGCACTCAACCACACGAGTGAAAGTGAGAAGACGTGATGAACTGTTTATAGACTGGCATCCAAACTTTAACACATACCTGGCCATGAAATGTGTGTATGCAGAGACTATGAACATTTCAAATTGCTGGGTTTGTACAGCTACACCAACAGCATATAACAGACTGTTAATGTCTGCTGTCCCTCTGGGGATAAATGAGACTTGGGAAAATTTGTTTTTTGATACAGAAACTGTGAAATCACAGGACAAAATAGCTTTATTTTTACCTGTCACACAAAAAGGAGTTGTATGTTTCTACAAAAGTGATACCCTCCAGGTGGGCTGGAGTAATTGTAATATAACAATGTCTTATAAATGTTACATTAAAGTCAGAAGTGGGGGTACTGTTTGTAATACTAACTATGATTCATATCTGAGTTCAATGAAAACTACATTAAATGCAGTACGTGACAATCCAGTCTTAACTAAACAATTGTCTATTAAAGATAGGAAAATGTTTCATGCAGGGATAACACATATTAGTACCAAAGTAATGATTTTATTTGTGGGAAAAAGGCATATGAATGGTTATCTGAGAATTGGTCCGGCAGTTGTTTTTTGGGTTATCTGGTTCCAGCAAGTAAGACATACTGCAGAATTACCTTTGGGTAAGATACGAAATGTAAGGGAAACAGCTCATAAAATCTGAAGGTCCAGTTAAGAAACCTGTGAATCCAGTTGGGAAGAATCGAAGCTGGTTGGAAAGACCATAATTCAGTAAAAAACAAAAATAAATTGACTCATATGGACTTGGGCAACAGTGTTATATCCTCGGCAGGAATACTACCAGCCTATGGAGCAGTCAAATCGATCTGGGAGCTGAGGAAGCTGTCAAGATTTCTCGAAGTAATGAGTAATGCAACTTTTTCCGCCCTAGAATTGGTGACTGATGAACTGAATGCAATGAGAACTGTTGTGCTACAAAATCGAATGGCTCTTTACTTCACCCTAGCGGCAAGAGGTGGTACACGAAGAAGAATGCTGTGCTTTTATCCCTGAGAATCGTCACGAGACAAATAATCACCTAGAGGTAATTCAGCAAGTATCAGCAATGACTAAACCAGGCCCAAACCCACTGGCGGACTTTTTCCAGAATCTGTTTGGGGGGTGGGGTTCCATCCTATTGAACATTTTAATTGCTATTTGTGTGGGTATACTCCTAATGGGAGCATGTGTTTACTGTGGAATTTCCTGCATGAAAAGATTAATCAAAGATTTTGTTGATATATTTGTTATTGAAACTTTTTACCAAGATTTTAAAATTGAAAGATTGATTTCAGATGATGCTTTTTCTGAAGTATAGATTAAATGACTTGCCTAGTTAAAAATCTTTAAGAGGAAAAGGCTAGGAAACGAAATAATATTGTTTACGTTTCTGAATAGAATAAAAAGCATTAAAAGGAGGGAGAATGTTAGAAAAATATGTACTTAAACATATATGTAGTGCTAGTTTAGAAACAGTATAATACGTAATGCATTTGATTCTATTTAACAATATGGCAGTAGAAATGATCTTGCATGTAATTGCTTGAAACTTAGCTGCAGTGTGGTTAACCTCTGACCCTGGCAGTAGCCAGCTCAGCAGGCTTATGTCTTTCAGCAATTATTATCTGCTGGGTTAGAGAGAAATAAATATGTATGCATGTATATCTTTCTTCCTTCCACCGAGAAGGATGGCCTTGTGAACACTATCAAAGATAGAGTGCAGCTGCTTACCAGAGAGACAAAGGAACGTATTAAGAGATGAACTGACTATTGTATTCGAACAGACCTGAAACCTTGGAAAGAGCAACATTTATAGAAATACATTGTAATTGACCAGGTGCCTTGCAAGGCTGTATTATTCTCATGGGAAAGTTTTTAAAAAGCATTACCTCAGCACTTTCTTATGAATAGAATATTGTAGACTGTAATGATGTAAGTGCCCTGTGACTGACCACGTCAGTAAGGTGGGCGCAGCTTGAATGTATAGTGTATTTAAAGAAGTTTATTTCCTGAATGTAATCAGTCAAAACTCTATACTTGTTTTGTATAGTTTTTTGCCTCCTAATGTACATTAGTAAAGAAACGTTATTTAAACCTGAGCATCCTGTGTTATTGACTGTCATTTTGAAAAGCCTAATGATTTTTACAGTCTGATTTTAACAATTTATTTGACAAATGTCATAAATGTTTGGACAAGGGGTTGGGAAGTGTGGGTGACACCAGATATGCAAAATGGAAAATAAATGTATATTTTAAATGCTATAATAGTGAATGGAAAAAGAGCAGCTATTATGTGAGGTGCCAAGCAAATGCAAGCTTCTATTGTGTGTATGAAAAATATTTGGTTCAGGAATGCACAAGAAGTAGATGTGTGCAGCATGGGGAATAACTTTATACTCCTACAACCTGTAGACCATTTTCTAGAAAATTTATTGAGTCAGACATTTTTGATTTGAATATCTGTTGCTAGAAAATAAAAATGTGCATGAAAAAGAAATTGAAAGGGATGAAAGACAATACGGAGAAAATATTCAAGGAAAATGACAAATGTCTGATGTAAGTGAGGAAGAATGTATTTATTTTTTTGTCTTTGTTTACCAGGAAAGTCCAACTGGGTAATATCCATTTTCAGTGGAGGCCCAGGGAGAAAAGCTCCATTTGTTTACATTGTATTATACTTAATTCCAGTTAAACATAGAGTAGTTACATTTCTATTTTCATTTATACACATACAGTAGTTATATTTATATATTCTAAGATTTTACAGAGGTAGAAGTTACTAATGAGAAAGCCCATGTGCAACTTAGTGAATTGTACAGGCAGCAATTAAGCAAATAAAATGTTTTCTCATTTCAGTGAGAGGTTGAGAGGATTATATTTAAGGAGAGTATTTGGAGAGTGTTGTAAAGTGAGCACAAATCTTAACTTGGTGAAAGAAAGTGAAAGAGATGTAACTAGAGGTAAAACAAAGAGCAAGGGGAAGGAGTAATAGTGGAAAATATTGACACATTGGATTGGCAAGTGAAGAAAAGGAAGTTGATGACCCAGAAAAATGAGAAGACCAACAGCAGGAAGAAATTAAATCTATTGGATAGATGGTGAGGAGGAGAAAAGAATAAGATGAAACAAAGAAGTCAAAAGGAAAAGGCATGATTTAAGTATTTTTTAATTAATTGTGAACAGTATAATAAAGCGACTATTTTAATGTTTTTTGAATATTCCAAAAAGAAAAAGATGAATGTATGATGTTTGCTGGATACTAGATGTGCTTAAAAAAAAAAAAACAGAAAAATTTGAAGATTTAAGGTGAAGAAAGATATGGTCAGTAGGATGTGAAACATGTTCTGCTTTAGGTTGTTAATAAGAGAAGAGGAATTAAAAATATTGGATGCAACATTTGTGATATCAGGGAGGGTAATGATATGTGACTTGGGGGAAAAAATGGACATTGCATTAGTGTAATAGCAATATATGCATATACAAACACGTTGTGAAAAACAGTGTCTAAAGAATAAAACAAATATATATGATAGAAAATTTGTGAAAAGTCATGTTTGGGGACTTTAACTATAATGCATGTAAAGAAAATGGAAAAAGATAACACAAGTCATAAAGGTGATAAAATAACTGATGCTATGTGAAAATTGAAAAATAGGAAGAAGTACAGAATATGTGTACAAAATGGGAATTTTTAAAAGAGAGATAGATAATATTATGTATTCCGGTGACATGAAGGAAGTGGTAGATGGGATAAAAGGAACATATTTTTCAGATCATAGACAAATATCTCTTGGATTATGTCATAATGAAGAAATAATAAAAGAAGGAAAAATTAATAAAATGATTAACGGGGGTATAAGTAAAAAGAAAAAAATAAAGGTGGAAGATAGGGAACTATGGAAAGAACATATGTCAATGACAGTATATAATGAAAGTTAGACAAATTGGTGGTTCGAAAAATATAAAAAGAATTTAGGAAGTAGATTAGAAGGATACGAAAAAGTAAAGTGTAATATGAAACTGCTGTGAAAGGTTTTGAGAAATTAATGGAAGAAGGAAGTAAAAGAATAAGAGAAAAAAATCATATGACAAAAATAAATAAGGCAATGCTGTATAGACAGAATATTGAGGACAAAGTTGTACATTTTTAGTAAAGGAAATAAAAAAGACAGGTGGCAAGATGAGTTGAATAGTAGATGAGAAAATGTTAGTAAAATCTAAACAAGAAGAAATTATGTAGTTAGTAGACTAAGTAGAAGAAGGAAGAAGTTGAAAGGGGATGGTACAAAGTATAAACACTTCAGATAGAGCAAAATGTAAATTAGAAGAAAAAATTGAATGGAAGCAATTGGAAGAGGTTATAGAAAAGGGAAGAAAGAATCAGCACCAGGTTTGGATGGGTTACATTATGAATATTACAAGGGAATAAGTATAATGGAAAATAAGCAATTGTGGAAATAATGACTAATTAGAGGAAGTAATGGATGATGGAAAGATATGTGCTGGACTGAATTAATTTATATGGAAGAAAGATGAAAAATATTAACAACTGGAGACCACTAAAATTAGGGAATAAAGCTTAAACTTTTTTTTGAAGATAATGCAGAAAGAATGGGAATTGTTTTGGAAGAAGGTCACCTTAGACATTCATGCCCCAATTTTTCCATTTATCAATGCCCTCAGGCTAAAATAACTTTGGTATATGCCTGCGACTTAGGGCATCTACGAGCTGCTTCTTTCCATAAGGGTCACAGGCACTGAGCCAGGGGTGAATTTGTTATTTCCCATCCATTGGTCTAAACTGAACTTGAATGGCCTTAGGGAAGAGCCTTGTTTCACATGAATGGGGAGTCCATTCCAGAGAAGAGGTAATCTCTGACACATATACCTGTCCCTCCAATATGTTTTGTTTATGGCACAAAAGAGGTTTAGATCATTAGATTAGGTACTTCTAGTTGTTTCTTTTGTGAATGTGTAACAGATCTATCAGGACTGGATCAGACAATGCCTTGTAGGTTAGGTATAGACCACCCCTCAGTAGTCTGTAGGAGACTGAGTACATGGACATGACTTTGAGGTGGTCCACATAGGGGGCTATTATTTGCACCCCATATTCCTTTTGTAGGGAGCCTCTCTGGCCACTCCACCTGTTAAAAATGTCTGGTCAAGTACATGCTGAAGGGTACACTGTACTCAATTACTGGTCTGATGAGGGCTGAGTATAGATATAGTGGAAATAGTATATGGTAGTCTAAGGAAAGCACATAATGAACATGTTAGTAGTAATAATAAAAGAAACAACAGATACTATTTTAAGGGAGAATAAATATATATGTTTGCACACATGATATAGACAAAAACAATTGATTCAGAAAGTCATGAGTTGATCTTGGACATTTTAGGGGATTGTGAGTTTGGGAAGAGATAAAATAAAATATTAAAGAAGTGTCTCAAGTGAATATTATAGTTGGTTAGAAAATAAAAATTAAAAATGGGGTAAAGGGGGTGTCTGGTTAGTATATATTTATTTG
>NC_056734.1:12745809-12755809 GCF_019279795.1 Protopterus annectens
AGCAAGCCCTGCACGGTGTGCAGGACTAGTACAGTAGCTCCAGCAGGCAATATGTCCACCATGCGATCCAGGAATAAGCTGCAGGGATGTGCAAGAGCGCTCCTGCACTAGACCTGCACGGACTCAGCTCCTGTATGCAAATTATCCCATTTGCAGGTGAAATCCATGCAAATTAGGTGAATTTGTGATCCAGGAAGCTGTCAGCTGGCCGTGCAGGACTAGTGTAATCTGTAGAAATGTACTCGGTTAGTAACTGAGTACATTTCTGCAAACTACAAAACGGAGCCATGACAGCTCCAAACAAAGGGTTTATATAATGTGCAAAGCATACCAATGACCAATTATATGGCCATTGGCATGGAAAACAGTTAAAAAAAATAACTTATTTTTTTTAGCCAATATCAGCTGTTTAAGCATAGGGCAGCGGTGTGCAAACGGGATTGGGTGAAAAAAAAAAAAACTGAAATAAGCATTCTAACCAAAATCACTATTTTGCCATTATAGTCAAAGACACAGGAGACAACATGGACAGTGAATAGTGGTTGCTAAGTGGGGAGGCTCAGTATGGGATCTGTAACTATGCATCATCAGGCAATCCTATGCAAATGAGGGGAATGATACTGAATCCAAGATTTCCCCTCACTGCTAGTCAGCGCCCAACAGTGTAAGAGCAGGAATAGCTTGGTGCAAGCCTAGGAGTTAGCTGACATCATGGGGGCATGTAAGTTATACTGTAAGTGGATTGGAGCTCTCTGGCTCGGGTTTTCCCTTAGCTTAGCAGAGATAAGCAAGGAGGTGTGTCTGAGGCTGCCTAGCACTCTTTACATTGCCTAAGAGGGTGTACGCGACATGCACCGGGTTTTAAAGGGAAAAAAAAAAAGTAAACCAGGAAATAGCAGCACTGTGCACATTTGAGCACTGTGTTTGTGCGGTGCACTGCCGGGCTTAAACAGGAAGGCAATGGGAAGGGAAAACAGCAGTAGGAATGTAATCAGGGAGAACTAGCATAGCTGGCAGGTGAAATGTATCAGAATCAGCCAATTACACAGGCAGCAGACCAGCCCAGCCCAGCCCAGCCCAGAACACTACTATAAACTATGCAAATACCTTTCCCTCTGTTTTTTCCCACATACTCTACACCACCGGTGTATACAAGCGGGGAAATTTTAACAAACAAAAACAACAAACTGATAGGGGCTGCAGTAGCTATTATGCATCAACATGTTGAAGAGGCTGAGGGTGGTGAGGATGAGAATGCTGTTGACCAACCCACAGTGAGGGGACGGAGAGGACTGTACAGACCCAGGGTAACCTACCAGGGGCTACATGAGCTGGAGATAGTGGAGCACTATAGGGTGGAAAGGGACCTCCTACAGCAAATTGTTAAGCTGTGGAGCCATGCCTGACACACAGAACTAACAGAGGGGAACCCATCCCAGTGGATACCAAGGTATGTGTAGGTCTAAGAATATTGTACACAGGTATCTTCTAAAGGCCAACTGGGGATATTTTAGGGATCTCACAGGCATCAGCATCCAGGGCACTCCAACAGTTACTGGATGCTGTGTTAGCACATGCCTGTGAGCACGTATATTTCCCCAACACCTGTGAGGCATTGGCCAGCTATATGCGTCTCTTCCACCAAATAGCAGGATACCCTTAGAAAGTGGGTGCTATAGACTGCATGCACATATGCATAAAGTACCACCTGGTGAGCGGGGTATGGTCTACATCAACCGCAAGGGCTTCCCCTCCATCACCAGCTGGGTCATGTGTGATGCCCAGGGCATAATAATGAATGTGTGCGCTGGCTGACCTGGAAGCTATCATGATTCCCACATCTGGCATCTGACACAGCTGTACCAGAGATTTTCCAATGGGGATATCCCTCGTGGTCACCTAATGGGGGATGCTGGTTATGCACTGGAGCCGTGACTGATGACGCCCATCAGAAATGCACACACACCCGAACAAGAACACCATAATGAGGCACACGCACAGACCAGAATTATAATAGAGCATGTGTTTGGGATGCTCAAGTCATGGTTCCAGTGTCTGGACACATCTGTTGGAGCCTTGCAGTACTCCCCAGCTACATGTACTCAAATTATCATTGTATGTGCCATGCTACACAATATGATCCTGTGGAAATAGTTGCAGCAGGAACAGCACGGGGCAGGGCCACACAGCCCCCCACCATTGCCAAGGCCTGAACAGGCCTAGAGTGACTCGGAGGAACAACCTGAGCCTGACCCAGTAGGCAGAAAGAGGCATGCCCAGTATGCCCTGGCCTTGGCAAAGAGGCAACACATAGCACATACACTGACACAGGAGGGACCCAGGGAATGACACCTCTCTCTGACTCACACATACAGTAAAAGGGATGCCAAACATAACACTACCTGTGCTCATCCATGTATAGGGAGTGTACTATGTGCATCCGACATAGGCAGCCCTCCAGCACCATTCTCAATACTGGCACACCCGCAAGGTAAGTCACTCTTCTTACCAATTGCCGAATGGAGTAGTATGTGTTGTTACTTGTATCTACAGTATGGATGTGAGCATGTTAGGGAATTGGGTGGCTGAATGGTGGCAGCATGTGATCTGTAACAAATGCTGGTGTCACCATAGTAACCAGTACTACACATGGTGACAAAACCCACTGCAGGAAATGTGCAGTGCCACATGTGTGTCCATATGACACACACATGCCAGTCAGGGAGGTTTGCATACCCAACAACAGTTGCAGCCAGTAGGACAGGTATAGACATACCCAAACAAAGGCCATGCTAAGGCCTCTGAATGATGGCTATGGGTAACCTCCACCCCAGGCCTATACAGACAGATTACATCAGGTCAGTCAGTGGAATGTTAGTTCTTAAGAGTAAAAAGTCAGAAACTGATATGTAGGTCAATCAAACCTAAGACCTATAATACACTGATATGCCCCTAGTCAGTATAATAGGTTACAATACAGAATGAAATGGAGTAGCTGACATACCAGAATAGTCATAGCAAATGTGTGCAAGTGTCAGGTGTGCCCCCCCAATTCTATGTGGAAATGTAAAAATACTCATGCACGCCCCCCCCCCCCAATCCTGTGTAGAAATGTAGAAACAGTCAGGTGTGCCCCCCAATCTTGTGTAGAAATGTAGAAACAGTCAGGTGTGCCCTCCCCAATCCTATGTAGAAATGTAGAAACAGTCAGGTGTTCCCCACCTCCAATCCTATGTAGAAATATAGTAACAGCCTGGTGTGTGTCTCCCAATCTGATGTAGACATGTTGTAACAGTCAGGTGTGCCCCCCCTCTCCTAAGTAGAAATGTAGTAACAGTCAGATGTGCCTCCCCTGCAATCCTATGTAGAAATGTAGGAACAGTCAGGTGTGCCCCCCTAATCCTATTTAGAAATGTAGTAACAGTTTGGTGTGCCCTCCGAATCTGATGTAGACACGTTGTAACTGTCAGGTGTGCCTCCCCAATACTATGTAGAAATGTAGTAACAGTCAGGTGTGCCCCCCCCTTCCAATCAGATGTAAACATGTAGTAACATGTATGTGTAGGTATAATACCAGTGGAGCACAGATGACCTGAGGTGGCCAAATTTGCAGGCTAGATTGTGGCATTTGTACAATATGGGGAATATGCGTGTGTTATGTTGGTGTGTGTTTCATATAGTGTGAGAGTGGTCAGTATGCATGCATGTTGAGGTTTGACCTGGTGGCCATTGCCCACTTCTGCCAATGACAGGGCTAAGTCCTCACAACTGCAGTGCCAAAGACAATGCTCCCCAGTATAACATATTCTAGCAGTAAGCCATTGTAAATGTATGGCAGTAATATGTGTCACTATCTGAAAGATGGACATGGCATGACCATTGAGCAAGATATACAAGCAGTACACAGGGGAAAGTACCGATGACATACAGTGTATAATGTTTAACCATGAAATGGACACACCCCTGGAATTGTACATACAGGTATCATCACATTATCTGGGCTTGTAGTAGGGTATACCAATGCTGTCTGGGCGAACACTTGCAGATCACAAAGGTGATAAGACTGTTGCATTGAGAAACAGCTGATGTCCCTGCACAGGGCAGCAGCTCACCCAAACACCACCCACAGGTACCTCTCTGGTCTTATCCCTGGTGTTGGGAATGGGTACAATATGACCCCCACCTGTGTATGGCAATAGCAAAAGAATGCAGCATGCAGTGCAGGTGTCCCATACAGGTGTGTCCCTAGCTGTAAGCAGCACCCTGCCAGCATCCACACCATCTGATCAATACTGATAGAAGAATTGGCATGGACATCTAGAACACTTACCCTGTCACCCCAGGGGAATATACTGTATGGCAGTCTGGGACTGTAGGAGTGACAGAATGCAGTGACCTGCTACAGCTGGCCTGCATTACCACCAAATGGCTTACAGGATCTGCCAAAGGCCTGTATCTCACCCGTACTGCCAATGTATGTTATGTCATGGACACCCAAATAACAACATAACACCCTCCACATAATCCATATGCAAGGCCATGTGGACAAACCACAGTAACATGTCCATGTCCCACTGCATGAATTGTGGACCAATTCCAAAACACAGCCGTGAAGAGGTGATAACTATAGGGAAAGTTTCAGAGAATATTTTCATAATGTATGGAAGATGACAGAATAATGAGGGGGGGGTGGAAGCATGGGCAGCATGGAATGTGCAATGTCCAAAACACAGCAGTGTTCACATACTATCCCTGGTTGCAAACACAAAAATGGGCAGCTACAAACCTATCCGTACACCAAAATAGGGATAATGTCCTAACTTATGACCCCTGCCTCTGGGTAACCTGAGTGAATTTGTACAGCTGTGAGGTATTGGCTCAGCAAGATAAGACCATACTGTCACATTGATGGATGTACAAGTATGGGATCCTCTGCCATCACTGTACCAACATGCTGAACTGGATACACAGACCCAGCAGCAAGTGTCTGCCACTTTCTCTCCAGAATGGCATAACTTTCCAGGAATATGTAGGCATTTGACCACAATACTGGGCACAGTTGCATTCACCCTGTGTTCCCCAGGACATCACTGCAAGCAAAAATGTCTACCTGACAGTACTTGAGGACATAAAACATCACAGTGTATAACAGTACATATGTCTGAATATTTATGCTAACACCAGTACCATGTAGCAGAAGCAGCACAGACACAATCAACTACAGTACACACTATCCCTTGCACAGTTTGAACCCATATTGTCAACTGATCTACATATATCCTGTAGAAACACTTTGCTAGCTGTAGGTGTAGAGCACAAAGGTCTGCACTGGTGTACAATCTACCTGGAATGGATCCACACATTCAGTACAGCAGGGCATACTGAGCATGCTCACACACTTAAAGAAATGAAGGCAATGTCAGACAACATACTGAAAGGTCATACTGGGCATGCTCACACACACAAACAAATGAAGCCCACGTCTGCCAACAGTGGACCATACCTATCTTACGGTTGCAGATGTTAGCGCATACACTGCTCAGTATGCACCAGTCATGCTTTGCACACACATTGGATAGGAATACACAGAAATATTCAAGGACAACACACTATCATATGCCAAAAGTACACATACATAGATGTGTGGAAGAGAGTGACAGTGACAAAGAGCCTTCCATCATGAGGCCTGTAACACCCAGCACACAGACAAATGGCTACAACCACATGATATGTAAGTGTCACTCACTGTAGAAACTAGTCACTGGTATATCTTACCATTAAAGACTCTGTGGTGCTAGTGCTAGCTGTGCAACATGACTGTACAAGGCAGTAGTCATCTATCAGTTGTATACATGTACCTGCGGAATATAAACCTGTGTGTGCCTGAGTGTGGTGTGTCTACCTCTAGATGAATGGGTAATGGCCCTTGCACACACACTGGCCTCCCCATAGCCCTACTATGCAAGCCTGATGATGTCTGTCACTGTGATATACACCTTGGGGAGGGATAGCCCAGTAATCTCTGTAGCACATCTTATAACTGCATAAAGTTGTAGTGTGATAAATTAGTTAGGTAGGAATTCTAATCCCAGACATGGCAATTTTTTGTGTGTATGTGTGTGTGTGTGTGTGTGTGTGTGTGTGTGTGTGTGTGTGTGTGTGTGTGTGTGTGTCTGTCTGTCTGTGTAAGGAGCAATGCTTTTTAGGCTAGTCACACTCACTGCAAAGTAAATGCCCTACTTTGGCAAGCCTGCTGATGTAATTTACTGTGAAATACACCTTTGGGAAAAAAAAAAGCCCAGTAATCTCTGCGGTGCGTCCCTTAACGACGTAATGCTGTAGTGTGATAAACTAGTTAGGTAGGAGTTCTAATCCCAGACATGGTAACTGTGTGTTTGTTTCTGTCTGTGTAGGGAGAAATGCTTTTTAGGCTATTCACACTCACTACAATTCAAATGCCCTACTTTGGCAAGCCTGCTGATGTCATTCACTTTGAAATACACCTTTAGGAAAGGAATAACCCAGTATTTTTGTGGCGCATCCTATAACTGCATAATGCTGTAGAGTGATAAACTAGTTAGGTATGAGTTCTAATCACAGACATGGCAACTGTGTGTGAGTGTATGTTTCTGTCTATGTAGGAAGCAATTCTTTTTAGGCTAGTCACACTCACTACAATTCAAATGCCCTACTTTGGCAAGCCTACTGATGCCATGCACTTTGAAATACACCTTGGTGTAAAAAATAGCCCAGTAATCTCTGTGGCACATCCTCTAACTGTGAATTGCTGCAGTATGATAAACTAGCTAGGTAGGAGTTCTAATCCCAAACATGGCAACTGTGTGGGTTTGTGTCTCTGTCTGTGTAGGGAGAAATGCTTTTTAAGCTAGTCACACTCACTACAATTCAAATGCCCTACTTTGGCAACTATGCTGATGTAATTCCCAGTGAAATACACCTTTGGGGAAGGAGTATTCTAGTAATCTTTGTAGTGTGTCCTATAATAGTGTAATGCTGCAGTGTGATACAGTAGTTTGGTAGAGGTTCTGTTCCCAGACATGGCAAATGTGGATGTGTTTGTTTGTCTGTGTAGGGTGCAATGCTTTTGAGGCCATCCACAATCACTACAACCTCCATTGCCGTACTTTGGCAAGCCTGCTGATGTCATAACCAGTGAAATACACCTTTGGGGAAGGAGAACTCCAGTAATCTCTGTGGCATGCCCTATAATGGGATAATGCTGTAGTGTAATATAGTAGTTTGGTAGGGCTTCTAGTCCCAGACATGGCAAATGTGGATGTTTGCTTGTGTAGGGTGCAATGCTTTTGAGGACATTCACGGTCAATATAACCTTCATTGACCATCTTTGGCAAGCCTTCTGATGTCATTACCAGTAAAATACACCTTTGGGGAAAGAGTACTCCAATAATCACTGTGGTGTGTCCTATAACAGCGTAATGCTGTAGTGTAATATAATAGTGTGGTAGGGGTTCTGTTCCCAGACATGGGAAGTGTGGATGTTTGTGTGTGTGTTTATTTGTCTTTGTAGGGTGCAATGCTTTTGAGGCCATTCACAGTCACTAAAACCTCCATTGATCTTCTTGGCAAGCCTGCTGATGTTATTCCCAGTGAAATAGACCTTTGGGGAAAGAGTAGCCCAGTAATCTCCATGGTGTGTCCTATAACTGCGTAATGCAGTAGTGTAATAAACTAGCTAGGTAGGAGTTCTAATCCCAGGCATGGCAAGTGTGTGTGTGTCTGTGTTTGTCATTTGTATCCTGTGTGGAGGTGGCTGTGAGTGTGTAACAACTGGACTCATTGTGGAGCAGGTTTTGCAAATGTCTTATATGGTGGTGCTATTATATGTCACAATGTCCACCTTACAAGGATAACAGATGTCAAATAGCCAAGAGGCTAGGGTGCCAATCCATACCCCTACATGTAACATGAAGGCCTAGTGAACAAAGTAAGCAACGCTTTTATTATCCAGAGAACACTCTCAACCCATGTCTTATACAGAAACACACTTGCTTAGGCAACAACCACTATGTTAGTAGTACCCTGCATATTGTCCACAGATAGTAAGTATGGTGTGATTGCAGTGGACTACAGAGGGCATGGCACCCTGTCCATCAGTACAATAGACACGTAATTGCAGACAGCCTGCCTTTACTATGTTCCCCACTGGACGCCTGCAACAACTGTGGTGCCTTCAAATGCGACCCACAAAGGACATACCATGCCTTAAACGCATGCCCTGTATGGACAGATGCCACTGATACCAAGGAATACCTGTATAATGCTATCAATATAGGTGCAGGGTCAACCTGCTGTCCATTGCCAGTCCCTGCCACATAAGGTCGGGACTATCACATCTGATGATAACAATCTGTGTACACAACATGGGCCAGACACCCCAGGTACAGTTCCACATGTCACTGTACATGCATGTGGGACATGTGCACATCCCAGACACCATCCATGTCATGGACTATAGAACACATACATGGCAAGCATTACACAGCACTGGCTACACACAATAGTAACCCAGGTGACTGGATGCTGAATACAATACCCACCTGTGTGGACCAATCCAGACACTATACCCCTGAGCCACACTGCTGACCATTGTCATGTGGCCTCATGCCAAGGTATACCCTTCATCTAGCCTTGTATAGCCTTCTGGCACAGTCAACCACTACACACCCATGAAGCAATGCATCCATGCATGTCAGTACCAGCGCCCTGTGTGTGCGTGTGTGTGTGTGTGTGTGTGTGTGTGTGTGTGTGTGTGTGTGTGTGTGTGGTGTATGATGCTTTCAACCACATTCACACTGAGTACAACTCCCACTGGCATACTGAAGCATGCTGTCTGATGTCAGACACTTTCACATACCCTTTGCCCATATAACCTCTGGATAACCTCTGTGATGCATGTGATACCTGTGCATTACTGTATTGTAGCAAACTTACTAGTTAGGAAGTGTATTCCTCACCCTGCAAAGTGTGTCAATGTGTGTGAGTCCCTGAGAGAGTATGGCTGTGTTGACGCTGACACCTATTCCTGTGGACAGGCACATGTACTACACCTACTGTATTGCTACTATATCACTGTTGCAGATGTCACTCACCATCACATATGCATTTAGACAGCTCCCCAACATGTACGCTATGTGATGCATGCAATAACTGCACAGACATGTGATAGCAATACATAGTCAGTCAGGGGTTTGTAACCATGTACTGGTAGGTGTGTGACACAAACATGCTTAAGTTTTACTCTCCCAAACCCTCCCTGACTTACTTTGTCTCTGTCTGTCTCTATCACTCCCTCTCTGGTGGATGTGGAGAAGTACACCTGCTTTGCTTAGGCAGCAGCTTGTGTTTTGTAAGTGATGCTCATGATCAGCTGATGGCCTATGCATGAATTGCAGTCCTCTTCTAGCTGATTGCCTATGGAACAGCTGTGGTAACATTCCCATAGCCAATTGCATGGAAGCACACTCCAATATCTAGGAACATCATGTTGGTTTTGGGCCTTTTCATTCACTGTGAGAAAGACCTAGATCTGCTGTTTGTCATATAGCATCACAGATGGTGTTGGGATTTATCTCTAAAACATACACTGTGGAAACAGGCCAACAGACAGGAGGGGGATGTGCCAGACATGAGTACAGAATGTAAGTGTTGCTATTCTGCATTTGGAGTAATGTCGGTTTAACAGGGTGTGTGAGGATATGGCTGGTCTACATGTTTTAATACCTGTCATGACAGTGCTATGTATTTGATGAAACTCCCATCTGTAGGGTCATCTACAGACTGGGCAGTGTGTGGAGCCTTTTGTTTCTTGTGTTACTCACAGAACACCTATCTGAGAACTGCAGAAGCATAGTGTGAGGATTGCAATCAATACATGGTGACAGCCATGAGAGTTACTGGCTTCATATCCCTCATAGGACATATGTCACAACAAACCCTGGTATGACAGCAAATGTATGAG
>NC_056734.1:12760809-12803309 GCF_019279795.1 Protopterus annectens
ATGGGTTCCAGTGAGTACAATATCCACTGGGGGATTTGGGTTCTGTGTACACTATCATTACACCATGATACACCCGGTATATGTCCCATGTACCACTTTATGGTGACCACTGTCACCATCAACCATACAGGTAACCAATACCACAATCCAGCCCAGTTATGCATGTGCTGTGTGCAGCCTACATGTAACACATTGGACACATGGACAAGTAAGTTAGCACAGATAGGCCCAGGTCTCTTGGATGCGTGTCTGCCTATGTGTCTGTTAATGTGTATATGATGGCATGTCACACTATGTATTGTCCATATACAAACATTACATCACCCATTGCCATACTATGCATGTCTGGAGATGTTCTGCATGTAACATGTAACCTGGAACACACCTCACCCTAAATGCTGTGTGGTGTGTGCAATGAAAGGCACATAGTTCAGTAGCTCTACATACCTAGGTAGGGGTCTAGTCCCAGTGTTGCCAAGTAAGAGTGTGCGTGTATGTGGATGGGCCTACATCAGATTGCAGATTATACATGTCCCAGTGGGTCATCTGTCCATGTGGCACAGGCAATAACTGTTATACAAACCTGTGATGTGTTCAACTTTACCCCAGATATGTCACAGCCATGGTGTCACCACAGTGCCATACCCTAGTGGAATATGACTGCAGACCATCCTTCTGCTGACACATGTACACCTTCAACACAAATGGATAACATTATGGAGACTACAATCACCCAGTGTTACTAACAGCTATAATGCATCATTGTTGGATGGCTACACTACCGGACACGTATGCATTAAACATTACTCCTGATAACATGTTACACTGCAGTGCATCGGTACACTGTAGTACAGTCACCGTGTGCATCAGAACCATATTAGCCTGTCCCACCATCGATGTTATGGATGACAGGGATGTGGCACAGGTATCATCATATGCACAGGGTGTGTTGTTGGTTTGCCAGAGGCCAAGGGTGGGACATACTTTTGACACCATGTGTGTGGGTGATGGGTGTAATCAGTTGACCTGGGCATGGTGATGTGGTGTGTGTAGGTATGGGGTTGCCGTAGGTGTGTTCATATAGTGTGTGGGTATGCATGCACACAGTTCTGCCATGTGGCTGCCCTATACAGGTGTTTATGGACAGCTGCTGACCATACCTGTCAGGATGTGCAGTTCACCACCTCTGGCCACTGACATGTGGACTGTGCTTTCCAGGGGTTCCATGGGCATGTCCAGGTACAGGCCTTGATGTGCTACTCTCCTCTGATGATGACAGATGTCCACTGGAATCAGGTCCCTCCTGGGACTGGCCAGGACCATGTGCTCATGGTCTGCTGGGGTGTGGTGTGGACAGTGACCCCCCTGCAGTGCTGGGGCTGATACTGCCACTACAGGAGTACCTTGGTGTCCCAGCATGTCCATGTTGACCGCCAGCTGTTGGTGTTGCTGGCCTACGTCCATGAGGCCATCGCCGCACTCCCACCACATGTTCAAGCATGGACAAACCACGGTCGATGAGGCCCATCATCTCACAAAACCATCTATCCATGACCTCGGTTTGAGCACGGAGGGCACCAGACAGTTCATGGATGTTGTTGCTTGCAGATGTGAGAGCAGCCCTCTACAGCCTCAGACCCTGTCTGGTGTACAGTTCCTTTACGTGCCTACACCTCTATGACAGTCTGAAACATGCACCTGGTGGTACCAGTTGTGGCACTTCTGCCAGGAGAATAATGACCACTGGCCCTACCACGAGCACCCTGAAACATTTGCCTATGTGGTGCCTTGCTGTACATCTGGCTATGCCTGCTGTGACCAGACACAGTAGGCATGGACACCACACTATCCTGTGCACATCCACCAACCGCCAACTGTCCCTCTGCTATGGCCACTGGTGATGGGGTATGTATAGGCACTGGAACTGTGTGCAGGGTTGGGATGTCTAACAGGGGGATTTCAAATGATGGCACTGTTTTGGCCCCTGACAACCCCACCTGTGCCTCAATAGTACTGTCATCATGCATGCGGAGGGACCCTGACCCACCTCATCACCTGTGGGGGAAAACAAGAAATGCACTTTAAGACCTGTACAGCATTGCATAATAGTACACAAATACACACACACACACACACACACACACACACACACACACACACACACACACACACACACACACACACACACACACACACACACACGCGCACACATTCCACCTTAATACCTACCTGTCCGTGATTTTACAGACAGTCCCACATTTATTCCCATAAGTTCCCCATCCTGCATCACACTTGGTAACCTACACTCATTAATATCACTTATTAACATATTATTCCTCTAAATGCCTAGACATGTGTTCACAACACAAGACCTGTTACTCCATTACCTCCTTGACTTGAGTGGAGTAGGTTTTACATGGCCTCACTGCTGTCATTCAGTGTTCACCTGTGTATGTCCAGACATTGTGAGCATGGCCCCTATATGTGAGGAGCTACTACGTTCACTCCATAATGTCACACACTGGAGTGTCATGTAAGCATGGCTCAGTACATGCCAGATATGCTGCTCAATCAACCTATCATTTGACAACTGTAATATATAGATACACTCTCTGGTGTTGCCTAGTAATTCCCCAATGCATCTGTAGTGCTGTATAAGTGGGTTGTCATTCACATCTCTGCTGAATACGATATTAAGGGTATATCTGGTGTCGACTTTCCCTACCAATGCATGTTCCATGCTACAGACCTTATTATACTGTCAGCTGTCCTGTGATTACATATCTGACAAGTATTCCTGGTGTGTCATGTGTCAGTCCATGTCCATGTAATGCACAATTCCAAAGGGTTGAACAACCCCACAATCACACATGTGCACACATGGACACCCACACATACACACACACATGCACACACACATCCTACATGCATCAACCCCCCTTCACTTCACCAGATTGAACCTACAGACAGAATAGCCACACACAAGCACACACACACACACACACACACACACACATACACACACACACACACACACGCACACACACGCACACACACACACACACACACACACACACACACACACACACACACACACACACACACACACACACACACACACAGGTGAGGTTGCACAAAAATAGTACACACAGTTCTCCCATTACCCATCTGTCAACATGCATAATATATGGCATACAACATGCAGTGTAGCTATAGTCAATCAATGCTAGCAACAGTATACATGTGTGTGATGCATGGGCTGCCTTAGTAGGTAATGCCCCTTCCCCTGGAAACCACTGCACCCATGTACAAAGTATTGCTGTGCACCTGTTCTGGACCCTGCCATGTACTGTGCACCAAAGCTCACAGGTATACAACCCATTACTGAATGTGTAGTACTGTGTCAGTTATGTCAGCTGTAATGCTCACAGCCCCTATGTTTTTCAGCAACACATACCTGGGATGATATGTGGACAGATGCAATTTGTGAATGGCTGATGTCTGGTTTACAGATCTCATCATCAGCGGACCTTGTATGACCAATCCAGTACTATTACACTGACAATTGTCAGACCATACCATGGCTATGGGGAGTGTACACACCCTTATTGATATGACACACCCTTCCTTGATCTGCCATGGGCCCACATCACCGCATATATTAACAGTACATGAGTCTGATATGTGACATATACTGTACATTCACATGCAGTGTCTACAAAATGTGTTAGGTTTGCGGATGCTGACCATGATGCATACACTGTGTGTGCATACGTGTGCACACCCTTATCATGATGGTTTGTTGCACCTATTGTTATGTGTACTACAGCAGTCACTATTCCTGGCAGGGGTATACTAGTATGGGCCATCTGCATTTCCCAGTGTATGGTCAGTCTGACCTACATATGTCCCCCAACTCTGCATGATTGCAAATTCTACTCATGTGCACATCCCTTGGTGTTCACACACTGCCGTCACTATTGCTGTAGGGGTAGGTTACATGTGCCACAGTTCCTGAACCTGACTGTGTGCCAATGTAGCCATTCACAGCATCCTTAAGATCCCTGCTGCAGTGTGTCATGCTGACACCCCCTCCCCAGCTTCAGCCTTTTTGCAGATGCTCGGCAAGTATGGCCCACACGTGTGTCAGTTTGCAGTGTCCCATACACTGAACACCATGTGTTACAGTTTAGTCCCAGCTGATAATGTAGACCACAGTAATACGTTATGCCATAGTGTAGATCTGTAACAGACATCATTGTAATACTGGTATATACACTGTGGTTGCACTGTATAAGGGTGATGTCTCACATGTCCCTACTGTAAGCCATGAGTCCCACCAGTGTGTTAATCCCTGTGAACAGATTAAGAAATGACAGAGTGTTAGTTATCTTGCAGGTGTCTGACATACCCTTCCAATACCCCATCATGGTCAGCACAGTGATGCAGTGCATTTAACAGCAACAATATGTGAACATGTACAGCATGCATTATGGGTAGGTGTGTTAGATGTGTGCATGGAATATACGATAGCCATTACATGCCCGATGTATTGGCAAGCATCAACATAAACCATACTCACCAGCTACAGGCAACTGCCTTGGTGGTATACCAGAGTGACCTACATATGAGTGTGAGAGATGTGATGCCAGTGGCCACAGCTGTGTCATTGTTACAGGGTGGGTGCAGCATTATAGTACATCAACAGTACAAGTGCACAATACTACCACCTATGCACATCTGTTTATTACTACTATGCAGCAACAAACTATATATATGACATGTCAGATATGCACGATCTACCTGTACAGATGTGGATGCATATGCAACAATGGTATACTGATATGCCCTGTGGCCTTACCTGCACGTTCATCAGTGTGTGTGTAGGTAGCACCCACCTCCACAATGGTGTCTGACAGTTGGTTGTGCGGACAAGAAGGTGCCACGAGGCTGGCGAGGAGCTCCTCAACACGTGTCAGGGGGGATGGATGGCATGACCCCCCCCTGTTGTGAGGTGATCTCCCCAAACTGCAGCAGTATGCCGACGGGCATTGCGAAGCAGGTCAGAACAATGATGCCAGACCTGCTCATAACAGTGGTCATGCAATCTGACATCATTGACCCTTTGGACTAGGCCATTCCACAGGGTTGTCCATTCCTGCTGTTCATGGGCGGCCCTGCCAAACAGGATAGGGTAGTTCTGGATAAGGTAGTTCAGCACGATGTCGTTCTCAGCCACTAAATATGCAGGTAGGCATCCATGGGACATCTTGCCTGAAAGACATACAGATGGAAACAGGTCTGAGCAACTCACACAGCAAGGTTACCATAGTTCTTAATACACATCAATGTCACCCCCCCACCATATCAGCGACAACAAACTGTTCACACAACTCAATAGGTATGGATACAGCTTACCTACCAGTGGAACATATATCGTATTGTACCACACTTTGTGCTATGTGTTTGTAGCCATGTTCACTGTGTGGACAATAGCATTTCTGGCCTGTTATGGACTATTCACCTGCATGCAATTCTCAGGGCCACTATGGTTCCATATATGCATGTGGTATGCTTGCTATGTGACTGAAGTACATCTGACATTCTGTGTTATTGGGAATATCTATGCATGCTGTTTGACATGTTCCGGGATTGTGTAGACTATTACTACCCACATATGTCCTATAAAAGTGACACAATAGCATGTTTGGGGAATATTTGCCAGCAGAACCACCTCTCCAACCTCATCTGGCCATGTTACCAGGCCACATCATATGTGGGACCCACCCTTGGGCCTCCTCATCTACTGGTCCAGCACTACCTTCAGTTGGAACCACCTCAGGGGATGTTGCTCCCCCAGGGGCACACACATACATGATCCTCTCACCCGAGGTCAGGTCCAGGGTCTGTTCCATAGCACTTGTGGGATGTGCTACATCACCTTGAGGCACCCAGTACACATTCACGGGGTCCACATGCTCCTCCTGCCCAGCCTCCAGGCCAGGCACCTTCAGGGCAGTGGACTGCTGTTCTGAGTAGCAATGGGTGGGAGGCTTGTTCCAATTGTTTTCATATGGGGGCCCATGGAGCTTCCACATTGTAGACCACACACACTATTCAGGGTGTTTACCCACCACGTGTGTCATATACCTCCTCTGTAGGTTGTCCTCTATATCTACCAACCCGGACCACCTCCACAAGCATACCTACCATCCTTCCCCATATTCCCATTCCCTACTTCACAGACAAGGGTAATGTGGTCCCAACAAGGGGTTCACATGTGACAAAGCCATCCATGTTGCACACACTTACAGCTGTATGTATCTCTGTGTATTGCTATGTGTGCTGTTCCCTCGCACATAGCATGCAGCACTGTGGTGGTAGTATAGGGGACATGTATTTGCATACATGTGTGTGTGTGTGTGTGTGTGTGTGTGTGTGTGTGTGTGTGTGTGTGTGTGTGTGTTTGTGTGTGTGTCTGTGTGTGTGTGTGTATGTATGTAGACATGCACATATATATGTGTGTGTGTGTGTGTGTGTGTGTGTGTGTGTGTGTGTGTGTGTGTGTGTGTGTGTGTGTGTAGATATATATTATGTTGTATATATGTGTTAATATAGGTTTACCACCATATAACCGATGGACGGATGGTCCAGCCCTGATGACCGAAAGGAGTGCAGCAAATATGTACAATGCTGAATGCAACTGTATCGAATCGCAAACCTGCGCCCCCTTTGTGACCCATGTTAGCACTCGTTTTGGATGTAGAGCAGTCAAAAATGTCGCAGTTGGTGGTTTTGCGACATTCTGACCATTCAACATGCAAAAATTGAGTTACTGGAATTGATCATTGTTGAGTTCAACTGCTGTGTGTTCGGTTATGTGGTGGTAAACCGTTTATATATATATATATATATATATATATATATATATATATATATATATATATATATATATATATATCTACATATAGATATCTGTATATTTCTAGACATATATATATATATATATATATATATATATATTTATATACACACATATATATATATATATATATATATATATATATATATATATGTATATATATATATATATATATATATATATATATATATATATATATATATATATATATATATATATGAAAGTGTGTTTGTATACACATATAAATGCCAATATATGGGGTACATTCAGACATCAGGTACACAATCTCAAAACTCCTTCCTGCACAGCTGCACTGTTCTGCCTTACTACAATATAGACAGGTGCCACATATAGACACAGCCTATTACGGGGGTATATATAGGGCCAGATTGCAGGTAATCCTATTACACACCTATGGCATTTCAGCATGCTACAATACATGTTAACCTGAGTGTCCTAAAAGTGGTGGGCTCTGGAACCCATGTGTCCATCATTATGACATTACGCCCACCACCAGCTATTGGCCACAGTAATATACATCCCTTCCATTACACACCAGACACTATATAGGCTTACATCTTGTCAGTCAGTGCTGCTCTACACAGTTGATGGGTATGGCCCACTACCCACAGGGACAGACTCTAATGTCCATAGCAGTTGTTCAGCTGCAGATCATTACAACAGCAACACCTGATGGCACATGTATATCATTCCACATCATCTACCCTGGTATTATGGACCAAGTACTACAGTCAATTACATGCATATATACTTCACATGCCTGTTGTGGGGATGAGGTCTGTTGTGGATATTGTCCTTGTAGGAGTAATTTTTTTCACTCCCTAACCGGCATCCTTTGTTTTCTTTTTTGGGGTTGTGGTTCTGGATCTGTTTTCTGTTTGTTTTCTCTTTCTCTTTTTCCTTATTTCTCTCCAGTAAATGGATTGAGCTGCTTGGAACAGACTGCAGCATGGCTTTTGTGGATGATGCACATGATCAGGTGATGACCTCTTCACCAATCAGTGCCCTCCACTTGCTACCTGCATGCAGCATGCTGTGTATTACTTCCAATTACCACTGTCATGGCAACCCACTACTATAAATCCCTACATCATGTGGGCATGGTCCCTTTACCTTCCCTGTATGGTGGGCATCCTTCCTGTGTGCGAGCAGCAGTGTTACAGACAGCAGCAAGCAATACCTCTTACAAGAGAACTTGCACACTCAGGCCAGCTACATATTTGTATGAGGTTCCAGAATACAAACAGAGTGTGAGTACTGTTGTATGCATTGTGTAGCACCAGTGTTACAGGGTTTGTGTGTAAATACTAGTTTAACATGGACTGCAGTCTGTCTGCATAGCTCTCAACTGTGTGCCTATCCACTTGATGGCCAGATGTGTGCGTGTTATGTTTTGCCTGTCTACCACACAGGTCTTGTTTCAGATATATCACTGACTGTGTGTGTGTGTTGAGTGCTATCTGTACATGGCTACATGCATTTGTGTTTCTGACTTCATATTCCTGACTAAGGGTATGTTGCAATCTATCCTGTAACACCAGTGACTTGTTTAGTGTATGACAACACTATTTCACATATGGGCCTGTGTTTCAGCCTCTGTCCTCCACCTACATACCAGGCTATGTCCATATGACATGCTGTCAGGGGTTATGTAGTGGCCTGTGAGTATGTCATGCTGCCATTCCTGCCATCATTCCACTGCTGTTGTGGCCCCCACACATATTGTGGGGTTGGGTCCATATATGTGTGGGCGTCATCTGCACAATACATGTGTGCCCGGTTTACTATCATAAAATAAAAACTTAAAATAAAAGGTGTCTTCATGTTCGAATTTAAACATCGGAAATGAACATTTCCGTATGTCCCTAATGTCGAAAACAGTTGTGTATTGTCGAAAATGTCGCTCGCGACATTTCCGACAATCAACAGCACTCCCACCTGTCCCGTAACTCCCTACCTAACTAGCCTAAACTCACAGTTATACAGGGGGCAAGCCCCCCTGCACCCCCCACACCCCCCAACTTAATATTCCAACTCCGAGATCACACTACAGTGAGGAAAGGGATGTATTTCCCTAACCGCACTGTACCACGATCCCCTCACATAAGCGAACGTTATAATTGCAAATGCACAGTCCATTCGCAATGATAACGCGTTCTTCCATGCCGAACTATGAAGTATTCGAACATCTGTTGCTCGAATACTTCATAGCCGTGCAATTGCACGCCGGCATTGTGATAGTAAACCATGTGCCCTTCTGCAGTCCAGAGGCCAGTGTATGTAACAGTGGTATATGGCTCTGTATGTCAGTCTATGGGGGGTATGCACCATAACTAACCTAGCCTGTTACAACATGTGAGGGGTATCAGGGGTAAGCTGCCTTAAGGTATCTGGATGTACATTACCATACAATTCACCTTGGGTAAATGATTGTGATGGTTTCAGTTATGCCTTGTTAGGTAACAGATACATCCCATTGTGTCAACTGAGGTCTTTAACCCCTAGGGATTGTGCACAGAGTGTAGATATAGGCTGCTGGAATATGCATTTACATTACTTATTGTTGATTGATTGTTATCCTGTGACCCAGTCTGTCTTTACTGTTGTACTACTTGAAGGCCTTGGCCTGAACAGCAACATATGTAATGTTTTCTGGAATACTGTATTAATTTATCTGTTTGACAGTTGCATTAGTCTGTTTATATGTATTTCAGAGTCTAAACAACTATATGACATAGCATATACAACTGTAGTAGTACACAAATAAAGCTTTCTCATGTATGCAAACCTGTGTGTGGTATTATATCCTTTGACCTCTCTGTGGGTATATGTTGCAGGCAAAAATTGTCTTTTGTATGGGTGACTCATACAGTGTCCAGTAGGTAAGGTGGCAACTGTAGGCATACTGTCTGTTCCATATGGTGTACACCCTCTAAATATGTATCTTCCTACACATATCTGTGTGTGTGTGTATGTGTAGTTACACACACACACACACATATATATATATATATATATATATATATATATATATATATATATATATATATATATATATATATCTGCATATATGTGTCTGTGTATATGTATCTTACGAATGTTTATTGCTTCCACATTGTACATTCCCTATGGTAGCCAGACTGTACTGCATGATATGTTATTGATACCAGCCAGACATCATACAGGTGGGATGGATTACTGTTACTATCTTGTGCACATGTTGTGTCAGGTCCTGGTTATAGGATTTACAACAGTTGGTCCTGTATTGCATGGCAGACTACTATATTACATGGCAGACCTGTTTGGCTGTGGGGGGTAATATTTGTATGTGTGTGTAAGTAAGCAATGCTAACTTCCGGTTACAGTTTCTTATACTCAGTTAGCTTCTAAATTGTTTAACCTGTGTAGGCATTGCTTACCCCAATGCAAACAGGCTTATTCCCACTTACTGCTGCTTAAAAGTGCTTACTCCCGCTTACCCCCATGCTAATTTCTTTAAAATAAATGAAAAAGGGTTGTTAGGAAAGTGGTGAAAAGGGGCACAAAGAGGGAAAGACAGTAGGGAATATAGCTAGGTATGTGCAGGAAGAGTATAGGGAAGGTCCATAGCTGTCCATTTCTTCTACAGCAACAGCTATGCATAGATTTGGACATGCATACCCCTGAGAGAAGGGTGAGGACAACAATAATATGTCATTAAGCCAAATAGACCAGATTATATGTGTCCAGTTGACATGTGTATGAAATGGACAGCTATGTATTGGGCGAAGTTTTTTTGGGAACAGATTGCCCTTCTTTTTTCAGGTGAGAGTGGGATGTTGGGGAGGGATAGTAGGTATATTTGGGGAGGTAGGTTGGGTAGGTTAACAGATAAGACAATACAGAGGTGGTATATGACACATGTAGCAGGTAAACACCTTGATGGGGAGGGTTGTTGGGAAATCGGAAGCCCATGAGCACCCTAGTGGAAACAGTGGGAATGAGGACCATTCCCATGGGCAGTCACCACTACACCTTCACAGCCCCAAAGGTGGCTGTGCTGGGGGCTGAGTCGGAGACCCATGCTGACCCTCTAGTCACGACACATGGCCCTTAAGCTGGTGTAGCAGATCTCCACACTCCTTGTGGAGCTTGCTACGCACCATGCCCAGGCCCTGGCAATGGGTGACAGTGTCCTGTCTGTGCCCACTCCCAGGGGGGTGAGCCCCATCCCCTGAGGCAGTTCCACCTGAAGGTGGTGCAGGACCACAAGATGGGGAGGTTCCAGGGTGGGTGCCAGACGTGCTGTTGCCTGATGCCATGGCCAGCTGAGGTGGGACAGGTGGATCCGCTGGGACCCGCATTCCCATATGTGCTATGGTGCTTATGTTTTATCAACACATGTGGGTTAGTAATAGTCACCACATTCCAGGATTAGGTATAACAGCGTGCATAATTATTCCACATTCCAGGATTAGGTATAACAGCATGTATAGTTATTCCCATTAACCCAAACATCAGATATGGAACAGCTGCATAGCAAACAGAACACATGCATATATGGGACCACAGTGGTAATTACAACAGCATGCAGGTACATTGATGCCACCATGCCACCAATGTGGGAGTATTTCAACATAGCACATGCATAGAAACAGATTTAAATAATTATCGAACAATAGGACATATGTCCCAATATTAGAGTTAAGACAGCACATACCAATTGAGTTGGGTATTTAGTTTATTGTTGCAGATATAGTGAGGGGAGAGAACGATGTCAATTAACAACTAGTATATTCCTGTAGTTCACATTACTTTCCTAGTCAGTGCTGTTATGTGTACCTTACAAGTATTAGTACACTAACCTATTGCCTTACTTTGGACAGTGGTATGGCTTCACCAACTACATACATGAACTGGTTTTACCTGCAGTACACACCTCTTACCTGGTATACCTGTGGAGGAATTGTTTGTTAACACTAACTAACAGTTTCTACACATACTCCCAGATTCCAGGTTAATGTTATGCAAATACCTGTCCATCTCTTTTTGCAAAGATTCTGGGCATGTCTTGACCACATGCAGGTGAATCGGGACATATTTCAACTATTTCCCTCTTAAACCTTTAGTGAATTAAAACAATCTTATGCAGGATTTCCCAGACAGTTATATTATGTAGCACAGTGTGGGTGACAGTGATGAGTGATAACTTATCATTCAGAGCATCTGCAGCACTAATAATGCCAATACAATAACAGAGTACACAGTACCAGTACAGGATCTCAATCTTTTATTTCTAGGCACAGTGGTCATATCTGACAGACCTGTGGGAGCAATGTTTGTTAGCACTTCCTGAATGTTGCCACACAAATTACCAGATTCCACATTAGTATTATGCACATACATCTCACTCTGTTACTGTACACACTCTGGTCACAGCTTGACAACATGGGGGTGTAGATGTGACATACTTGGCTTATTACTCTCATAACATTTTGGGGAGTTGCTAGAGTGACAGGTTTGTTCCCATAGATGTCTGACAATCAGTTGTATTTCTTGTTTGCTGCCTAAATGTCTGGGATCATTCCACTGAGTTCTCAGGGGGACAAGGTTACAGGCAGCAGATATGGGCCAATTTACTGAACATTCTGTACAGTTGTGGGATATGATTCTGTATGCAGTCTACTACCACTCCCAGGATTTGAACCATGGCAGTGTGTGCTAAAAATACAACACTACACATCTCAGTTGAATGTGTTATTTGAATTTTGTTGCTTGTCTTTTCACTGTTTTCTATCTATGTCTCTCTCAGTTGTACTATGTGGCAGTTGTGACCTCTTGGGATTGCACTAGTCATATACAAACATTCCTACACATTTTATTTATGTTGCACAGTGTGGGTAACAGTGCTTAATACAACAGTACTATTAAGTGATTGCAAATCTACATTACCATATAATAGAGTAAACATATGTAGTCCAGCAGTTAGACCTTTATTGACAGGCTATTATGTTTTTATTTACATACAACCTATATGAGACTCTTCCTGCCATATTCTCTGGTGTATGCAGCACATGCCTTAAACAATACAGGTTTTATACACGCAATTAACTTACTACTACTTTTAGATTTATTTCCTGTGATAGTACATGCAAGAGTATTACTAACCTGCCTCACGTCGCAACCACTCCAAGAGACATCCATTGACCTCCTGGTTCATAGCCCGCTCACTTGCCACTGTGAAAGACATAAGAGGAATATTTAGCCATACCTATCCATAATATACATGAGCTGGCAATTAATATACAGGTAGTGGACTGATGCTTACACACAGCTGGAACCTCCCCTGTCATCCTAGCCTCTTGGATCCACTGATCCAAAAGATCCTCCTTTCACCGCTTCAGGTCGGCATAGTGATGCCTAACCTGCTCACCAAGCTGAAATCAAACAAAGAGTCAAAACTAGCGATACCGCTGCTCCAAGGTACCAGGTCCAGAGAAGCCCGGGTAGCTCAGAAACCCTTTTGCGTGCTTCTCTGGACCTGGTACCTTGGAGCAGCGGTAACCTGCTCACCAGTTCGGTGTATGCCAGTGGCACTGGTGAGGTCACGGGCGAGACAGTCCTAGGCTTCTGATTTGTATTGGGAACCCTGGTACTGGCCCTGCAGCAGTCTCATGTTATGGTCTTTCACAAGGAGTCCTGCCATGACTCTGGACTCCTGGATGCCTCAGCACTACTCCTGAAAGTGCACACCCTCTCCCATTCCAGATATAGTGCCTGCAAGGGGAAGCTACAATCAGTTATGAGATGTATCCCCACCTGTTGGGTTTAAATAGGGCAGTTTCCTGCCCTTTGCCGTGATTTGATGGTTTTGAAAAGGCTAAGCTATGGACAAACCTGCTTACGTAAGGTTGGCATTCCTTAAATGGGTATACCAATGGACAGACCGAGTTAGCTGGCCTACACATTGCTTACACCTACTAAGCTGGGCTGTGTAATACTTAGCGTTGCTTAATATTTAAGTTGCGTTATAGTTGCGTTGTGGCATTGATTTATTCATTACATGTTATATATGTGTTTGGTATCCATGATTTATGAGTATGTACACTGTATGGAATCCTTGTGTTTATTAGGGGATTTCAACACTTTAATACAATGACACCTCACATCTGGCCTTAATGCAGTACTACATTTCACATATTTATGTTATGTAGTAGGTTATACAACATAAGACTGTATATAGATTCCATTCACATGTTCAGTTTGAATTTCCTATAGTGAGGATCTGTTTGTTGATACTTTAATCTTATGTACTGCTCTGATGGCTTAGTGGTTAACTACTGTGACTACAGTGTATAGGGTCCTGGGTTCTAACTCTGCAAAGGCTGTTTATTTTGTTTCTGGCCAGAACAGCGGCTGTTGCATACAGAGTGATTAAGGCACTTTTAAGCAATTGTAAGTGGGTTTGCACAGGTTTGCGAGAGGGTAAGCTATGCTAACCTTCGGCATAACATGCTTACAGAAAGTTAGCTTCAGTATTGTTTAACCTGTGTGCGCATTGCTTATCCCCACACAAACGGGCTTAAACTCACTTACTACTGCATACATATGCTTACTCCCACATACTACAGCATAATAGTGCTTACACTTGCTTACTAGTACTTCCTCCCTCTTACCACCGCACTGATTTAGACAGTAATGTCTACTGGTTCTTGGGAAGGTGACGGATTTGGAAACTGTATGGAGTTATCATTCATTACACATTTTACCTTCCATTTGTATCCCCTCATTCCTGTGTACATATACTGTATGGGACACTTGTGATTACCTGTGGACTTTGCAACATTATGACAATGACACCTCACATCTGCATTTAATGCAGTACTCCAGTTCACAAATATATGTTATAAATATATAAATGTTGTAAATATATGTTATCGTAGGTTATGCAACAAATTAAATTGATCATACAGTGATTTGACATGGGAAATGGATTGTATAGTAGTGGGACTCGAACTGGGAATGACTACTTGTAAGATGAATGCTCTGCCCACTACACTATTGCTGTATCACTTCATTTGCATATATCTTGCTTTTTATCCTCTTGTGCCATTTAAGCTGCATTAACCATAGTTAAGCGATGGGCAAACCCACGCACCTACGGTTAAATTTAACCTGTTTCATAAAATAAATAAATAAATAAATAAAATAAAAACCTTTTATATTTTATGTTTTAACTACTGCTCTTGTAAATGTGGGGGATGTTGCTGGGGGTATGTGAACACCTAGGAGCGGTCTCGCTCAGTCTTTTATTCATACTCTGCTGTTCTTCATTGCAGGGGCATGTATATTTAGGAGCTTAGGCAGCACGCTTTCATTAATATGCATGGCACACTGCCGTCCTGTTCCTAATCAGCCACTTCTGTGCAGGACTAAGCTAGTCCTGCATGGAAGGATAGTGAATTTGGGGGACTGTCTGTACTTAATGGGATCTTTCCACAACACCTTTCATTGTGATTATTTATCTTTTATGTACATGTTATGTATATGCGTGTTTGTAAACGTAATGGTGTATTTAATAATTTTAGAAATTATTGCAGAAAGCTGGACTGGCTAGCATCTATTTTTACAATGGATTTTAGCTAGTATGCATCACTGCATTAATTGCACAAACAATGGCACAGTAAAAATGTATGTACATTTAGAAGGACATTTCTATTTGCTGACATGAAAGTAAGGCCTGTAGTCCTGTGATCCTGCTTGCTTTTTAAAATCTCAATACTGCTTTTCTTTAAAGTCTTAATGTTAACTCTAATGATGGTATTTTACTGTCCTCTGTAATACATTTACATATCTGTACTGAATCAACATTTATCGAAGTGAGTACGGTGTGTTCATTTTTATCACAACCAGCAATAATTATGTAAGAATATATTTATTCAGCATGAAAACTAATTTTATAATAGGCATATTTAAAGCAATTCATACAAAAATAAATTGCTGAATATATTATCCTGTCATATTCACATAAAACCCTTGTCAACTGAGTATCTATTTCATCTGTTGAACAATTATATTCATCCAAAACAATCTAAGATTTAATTACTTCATTTTTTTTAACAATCAGAATTATCTGCAGGCTTTGAAAAGATGGAGGATTTATTGTTATAGTCTTCTGTATCAATAAACATTCACACACCATGATACTAGAATCCTATCTTGTCTCAAACAGCGGTTTATTTCACTTTTCTGAAATGTTCTACATTTCAAAGATAGGTACCTTCTAAGTTTGTAATACTATGCTCAATTTCATGAACTCTTTTGCACAACACCATAACAATGCAAAAGAATAATGATGCAATTCAAAGACTAATATTTAAAATATTTTTAGACAAGTGATTATTTAACAAAAACAGGTGTCATATTATTACAAAATACACTTTTTGATTAGAAAAATTCTTTAAAGTGTAATGTAGTTTTGCCAGAGTATGAGTGTTAAATTAACGACTGAAATGAGATATTATTTTGCACAGGTGATGCACAGTAGGAACAGACTAATTATTAAAGTGCTCACATTAAATCTTCTCAGCCTGTTCATGATGTCTGCATAATTGCAGAATTAACAAGCAGTTCTAAATTTTAAGAGGTTTAATAAATTACACAAATAGTTCTTGCATATAAAATGTATTCAGTAATAAGCTAAGTAGGTCAGCAAAATCCATTGTAATGGATGTGAGATATTAGAGAAGTGTTGAGACATTAATTCTTAAGATTCTGCTGCGTTTCCTAGCTATAGTATTAAAAAAAGACTTACAAAAATATGGCAATATTTTTTGTGGTATTTTCAGCAGTGTGTATTGTCTATCAGGATTTAGTAAACTTCCGTGCAGGAATAGCTTATTCCAGCATGGAAGGGACCGTCGCCATGCAGCACGGCAGCGCAGCATGCATATTCCTGAAGGCGTGCTGCCATGCTGCAAAACAACACGGTTCTGTGTACGAGTGCAGGGAGTGTGTCTGAGAGCAGTGCTCTCACAATTCACAGGTCCCCTGCGCACCAGAATTGCCGTTCGGCAATTTAAAATGAGCGAGAATGGTCATAACACCCACAACCCATCAGGGTAAGAAATCTGGTCAAAACCATAAGGGACAATCATCCCTACCAAGGCAAAAGTTGATAGAATAACAGATTTAGCATAAGCACATAGCATACACCACCCAACACGTCAGAGTAAGGAATGTGGATAATTCCATAAGGGACAATCATCCCACAAAGCAGAAAGTTAATAGAATAACAGGTTCAGCATTAGCATGGATATTCTGACGGGTACAAATAAAAAAACACAACAAAAATTGTCAGAACTTACATCATCGAATGCAAGACAGCATTTGCTGTTGTGAATTCTGACATTCCAAGCAAGATCGCACTGTAGTGCGACCTTATAGTTTGTATATATAAGTGGGGGGTGGGGGGCAGCCCCCCACATGGGGGGTGCAGGGTGGATTGCCCCCCTGCTTACACTTGGTGGAAAGTGCTATGATTATTGTTTAAACTCAGTATATGTATGATATGTAATGTAGTGTGGCAACTTTGACAGGCAGACAGTCTGGGAGTCTGCTTCTTGATCGCAAATGTCGATATTGACATTTACGGACATCTGGTTCGACATTTACTTTAGTCAATGTTGTGCGAACCAACATTTCGGTTCGACAACATGACTATTCGACTGTGTTACAGTTGACAAATTGATAGTAAACTGTAGTGGTTAGAGCATACACTTTACAAGCAACCATTCCTGGTTCGATCCCTCTGGTAACCATTTTACATGTGAAAGCAGTACATAAACATTTTTTTTTATAATTAGCTATTAAATAACATATATTTGTTAAACAGAGTACTGTAGTAGGTCCAGATGTGAGGTGTCAGTTTAATAAAGTTGTGAAATCCCCATATAAACACAAGTGGCCCATACAGTATAGTCACACATGAATAAATGCAATGAAAGCACATTGGGGGATGTCCGGGACAGTAAACAAATTTATAATATGTAATGAATGATGAACCAATCCCATACAGCAGATAGTCTATAAAATAAAAAATAAGCAATGCTAAGCATTGCACAGCGTTGCTTACCAGGTTCAAGCATAGTGTGAATATGACTGCTAAGCAATGTGTAGCCCAGCTAAGTGGATATTCCCATTAGTAAGCAGTGCTAAACCTGCCCTTTTAAGCACTGCCAACCTTAGCTAAGTAGGTTTGCCCATAGCTTAGCTTAGCTCAGCATATTCAAAACCATATAATCACGGCAAAGGGTGGGAAACTGGCCATATTTAAACCCCACAGGTGGGAATACAGCTCATAACTGGTTGCAGCTTCCCACTGTAGGCTGTATGGCAGGTGTTGGTGAGGACATGTGCTTCCGGATGCAACGCTGGGGCATACAGGAGGCCAAGGTCATGGTAGGACTCCTGGAAAATAACCATGATGAGAGGCTGCTGCAGGGCCAGTACCAGGGCTCCCAATATAAAGCCTGGGACTGTCTCGTCCATGATCTTGCCAGTGCCACTAGTATCCCTCAGACTGGTAAGAAGGTCCAGCACCACTATGCCAACTTGAAGCAGAGGAAAAGGGAGCTCTTGGACGAGTGGGTCCAAGAAGCAAGATAGTGGGGTGATGTCCCAGCAGTGTGCAAGTATTCATATCAATAACTGTTTACCAAAGTCCAGCCTGTGTGTGTGATGGATAGGTATGCCTAAATATTTCTCTCTTCCCTTTACAGCTGCAGCTGAGTGGGCTGTGAATCAAGAAGCCCACACCAGTAGGTTGCAAAGGCTGTGTCACAAGGCTAGTGAGTAACAATCCTGCTTGTAGTAGTGATACCAAATAAATATAAAGTAGTAGAAAGTCACTTGGCAGTATAAAAACTGTGTATGTGTTGTACTGAATAAACCAGGCAATATGACAGTAATAGTCCCATATAGGTGATATTTAAATAAAACCATAACTACCTGGCAATAAAGTTCTAAATCCTGGACTGGTTGTGTTTACTCTGGTATTGTATGGTATTTAGTGTTGTATTCTCTGAATAGTAATGTTGTGTTACCACTGCTACCCACACTGTGCTACATAAAAAATATGTCTAGGAATGTCTATATAAGACTGTTGTAAGTACAAGGTCAGATTGTACAACCAAGAGAGAATTAGAAAACACTGAAATGTCAGACAGCAGTTTCTAAATAGCTCACTCTGATGAAACTCCAATTGTTGTATTTTTAGCACACACAGCCATGGCTGGAATCCTGGGAGTGGTAGTAAGCTGTATGCATAAATTCATACCTCTCAACTGTACAGATTATCACAGAATGTCCAGATAATTGGCTCACATGTTTGGCTTGTTCTTCTTTCTCCCTGGCAAATCACTGGGATGATCTCAGAATTGTAGTCATCAAATAATGACATACATTTGAGTTTTAGACTTCTAATCCTTCAGAAAATGTATATTAAAACAAATCCTGTTACTCAAGCAACTGTGTAAAATTTATAAGAGCAATATTCAAAATATGTCCCTATTTGTACCCCCATGTTGTCAAGCTTTGTCCAGAGTTTGTGCTTTAAGAGGTTGAGAGGTATGTGCAAAATTATTACTAGAAATCTGGGAATATGTGTAGAAACAGTCAGGTAGTGTTAACAAACATTCCCCCTACAGGTCTTTCAGATAAGAGAACTGTAACTGCCTGGCAATAAAGTTTTAAATCCTGGACTAGTTGTGTGTACACTGGTATTGTATGGCCTGACATGTAGCATTCACCAAGATCTGATATTAGAATAGTACTGTTGTGTCAGCCAGTGTTTCTCACACTGTGATACATAAACATATGTCTAGGAATGTCTGTATAAGACTGTTGTAATTACAAAGTCAGATTGTACAACCAAGAGAGAGTTAGACAGAAAACACGGAAAGAACATACAGTGGTTTCTAAATATCTCACTCTAATGAAGTAAAAATTGTTGTATTTTTAGCAGACACAGTCATGGTTTGAATTCATACCTCTCAACTGTTCAGATTTTCCCAGAATGTCCAGATATTTGGCTCATATTTTTGGCCTGTCCCTCTTTTTTCCTGGCAAATCACTGGGATAATCTCAGGATTGTAGTCAGCAAATAATGCCATACATTTGAGTGTCAGACTTCATATCCTTCAGAAAATGTATATTATAACAAATCATGTTACTCTAGCAACTGTCTAAAAGTTTATAAGATCAATATTCAGAATATGTCCCTATTTGTACCCCCATGTTGTCAGGCTTTGTCCAGATGTTGTGCATTTAGAGACTGACAGGTATGTGCATAATTTTAACTAGGAATCTGTGAATATGTATAGAAACAGTCAGGTAGTGTTAACAAACATTCCCTCCAGAGATCTACCAGGTAAGAGAAGTAGAATTTAGCTATAAGACAGTTGTACTGCAAGGATATACAAGTTGTTAATTGACACCCCCCCACCATATCTGCAACAATAATCTAAACACACAAATCAATAGGTATGTTTACACCAAACCTACTGTTGGGACATATGTCCTATTGTTCAACAAATATTGAAATGTGTTTCTGTTAATGTTTCAAGTTGAAATACTATCATTGATGGCCTGTTGCTATCAAATCTAACCTGCATACCGTTGTAATGGCCACTGTGGTTCCACATATGCATGTGTTCGGTTTGCTATGCAACTGTTCCAAATCTGTTGTTTTGGGTTAATGGGAATATCTATGGATGTGGTTATAACTAATCCTGGATTGTGTTGACTATTACTACCCCACATATGTTCTAAAACTGTACCACCATAGCACATTTGGGAAGACCAGTCCCAGTGGTCCCACCTCTCCCACCTCATCTGGCCATGGCACTAGGCCCCAGGATATCTGGGACCCACTCCAGGACCTCCTCATCTGCTGGTCTTGCACCACCTTTGAGTACTACCACCTCAGGGGATGGGACTTGTTCCCCCCCCAGGAATGAGAGTGGACAAGATCCTATCACCCAAAGCCAGGTCCAGGGTTTGGTGCGTACAGAGCTCTGAAAGGAGTTTGGAGATCTGCTATGCCAGCTTGAGGGCCACGTGGTGCAATTAGAGGTCAATCTGCCTCTCCTGTTCAGCCCCGAGCACAGCCACCTTCAGGGCCGTTAAGGTGCAGTGGTGACTGCCCATGGGTAGGGACCTCAGTCACACAGTTTCCATTTGGGGGCTCATGAGCTTCCGATTTCCAAACACCCCTCCCCATCCAAGGTGTTTGCCCTCCACATGTGTCACATACCACCTCTGTGTGCTGTCTTATCTGTCTTGCCTGTCTTCCTACCCAACACCCAGCCTACCTCCCCAAATATACCTACTATCCATCCCCAACATCCCACTCTCACATTAAAAATCAAAGGGCAATCTGTTCCCCCCAAAAAAATTTGCTCCATACATAGCTGTCCATTTTGCACGTGTCCACTGGACACCTAATCTGGTCTAATTGGCTTCACAACACATTATTGTTGTCCTCACCCCTCCCTCAGGGGTTTGAGTGTCCAAATCTACCTCCAAATTTAGTATATATGCATAGCTGTTGCTGTAGAAGAAATGGACAGCTATGGACCTTCCCTACACCTGTCCTGCACACCCCTAGCTACTTTCCATATTGTCTTTATCTCTGCATGCTCCCTTTTTCACCACTTTCCTATCACCCCTTTTTTTCTTATCTTTTAAAGAAATTAACACGGGGTAATCGGGAGTAAGCACTTTTAAGCAGTAGTAAGTGGGATTAAGCATGTTTGTGCATCTCTAAGCAATGCCTTCCCAGATTAAGAACTCTTAAGGTTAACTGTCTGTAAGTATATTTAACCGGAAGTTAGCATTGCTTACCACCTCACAAACCTTTCCAAACCTGCTTACAACTGCTTAAAAGTGCCTTAATCATTCTGTATCCAATAGCCCTTATTCTGGCCAGCAACAAAATAATCAGCCCTGCCCAGTCTTGGACCAAGGACTTTCTACACCATAGTCAGAGCAATGCATCACTACTCCATCAGAACTGTACTACTAAACATTTTTTTTTTAAATATATCATTCAATACATGTATAGAATACTATGGAACAAACACTGTGGAACCAGCATGTTTATAATATATAAATATACAAATATAGATGTGTATGGTGATAGATACATATGAAAAGTGTATACCTCAGATAAATGCAGCTGTACATACGAAATTACACATATAGAATATGTACATATATATCATAAAATAATATAATGTGTAGATATCAAACAAAAATATACTGATATATCAGTAGTCATATATTAAAAATATATATAGAAATATATATGTATATACAAGGATAAATATATATTAACATAATACATACATATATACAAATATATATCTAAGTACACACACACACACACATATATATATATATATATATATATATATATATATAAATATACATATGCAGAGATATATATATATACACACAACATATATATATATATATATATATATATATATATCTATATATGTACACAGACATACATACATACATAAATATATATATATATATATATATATATATATATATATATATAGATAGATATATATATATATATATATATATATATATATATATATATATATATATATATATATATATGCATAACATGTACTGCAGTTATACCCAGCACCATACCTCTCCACCCCCAAGTGGAAGAGATCTGGACAAAGGCTGCAAAATGGGGGGTGAGGGGGTGGACCAACACTGGGGACACAATGTACATCCTGCAGGTATAAATGTAGAATGTCGCTACAGGAACAGGGTGTGTGCCATCATACATATTCAGAAGGATGTCAGTTATGAAACTGTAGTGTATGCCGTCATATACTGACAGACATCCACGCATGCTCACAGTGATTTACCACAAGAAGGAATAAAATGATACTGTTCAACAGACAAGAAATATGGGCAATAAACTTGGACAGTCTGGAACAATCTGGCTGCTAACAGGTATGCTCAGAATAGCTTAGTGCAAGAAAGCATAACCAAGCCTGACAAATTGGGGGGGGTGAAAATGTGGACATATCTGACATACTGGTGTAGATGAGCTGACACATTTGATGCAGTAACACCCTCCTGTCTGTTCCAACATCTATTGAGTGGAATAGCACAAGTCCAAAACTCAGTGACATCCCAGAAGTTATTCATGTAAATCTTCACATCCCCCCACTGATATTTCAGACATACACAACACTTATTGGAGCCAGGCAACACTATACATCTGGCAAATATCTGGACATAACATCACATTAGCTGCTAGCCATGTCACCAAGCAATATCCAAACTACAGGCAGACTGACACAACAGAAAAGCAATCTTGCTATGTAGGAATATACATGTAATTGCAAATATACCAGGCACTCCAGGGATGTAACAACACTGAGAAACAGACACCAATGTGAAAGTGCATACTGTATAAGTAGTGTGTGAACCAAGCTGTCAGCATGTTTGACACTCACACACTACCCCTACATATAATAGCCCAATACACAGTGTAGTATGATGCCTGACTGTGTTATGGGGCATGTCACAGTCTTACCCTACAAAAATGTAAAACTTGATGGAGCACCAGAAACTAGATCCACATGCAAAGACAGATAGAAAACAAAACATCTACCCTCCCCCCCAAGAAATAACATATTCACAATACACTGCTACACAATCCTGACAGCCGTGGTCTGCACTCTTGTGGCAGGAGAGGCTGGACTCTGCCCTACTGAGCTGGGAATTTCTGGTTAAAGGTTTATAGTGCCTGCATATTTGAACTGTTTTTTACTGAAACTGGTACACCTTGTTTGCTGTAGCATAGACTAGATCCAGGCCTGCTGAATCTAGCTTTGTTTGTATGCTTGTTGTTTGTTTGCTTGTTATTTCCCTGGAACGCTAATTCCACCTAAAACACGTCTTCTCAGCGCTTCTGTGGATCCCTAGTGATATCTGCATTGCTTAATGTACTTATTTCCTTGTTTCACTTGAAAGAAAGTTACTGTTTGTCATTTTTGCATTTAAGTTACCTGTAACACATTGCACTTAAGTTACCTGGCACTTGCTCAGTAAAGCAATTATATAAGTCAGCACTAAAAATTAAAAGCACTACATCCTCACTCCCCACTGGCCCTTGTTTTCAATTATAAAGGAATTCCCAATATTATTCTAGCATGTCCAAAGGTCAGTTGTCAATCTCCTCTCTGGCCCAGCTGGTGAACCTGGGAATCTTGAGACAATGTTACAACTGCCTCATGTACACAGACAACCCTCTCCTCCTCCCAACAAATTCCAGCACATGTGAGAGATGCAACCACATAGCCAAACTGGAGTCTAAGCTCTCTCAACTCAGTACTGGCATAGCCAGTCAGGAGGAGAAGGAAACCACACTCACTACAATTCCAGTCTCACATAGACCTACCACGACAGCAAACCAAACACATAATCACACAAAAACATACTCCGAGGCTCTAAATAAAGATCTGCCTAAGCAGCAGAGACCTCCAAAGCAGACACCCAAGCAACCGCTACCCCAAAAGAAAATACGTGTAACACATATCTCACAAAGCCAGTGTGCCAAACAGTCACAGCCCTTAAGGCTAAACAACACACCTGATACACTTGTAATAGGTGACTCTATCGTCAGGCACACTGACATCCCACTCACCAGGCTGAACAAGGAGAAGGTCACGGTGAGCAGCCTGTCAGGTGCTAGGATCCGCCACATAACACAAGCCCTCAGGTCACTCCAAGGCAAGTACAAATATGACTCAGTCATTGTCCATGATGGTGTGAATGACCTGAGACGTACCTCCCGGGACTACATGAAAAGAGACATAGAGGAGCTCTCTGAGCATGTAGCCCAGGCCGGTATGACCCTGACCTTGAGTAGCATTTTACCCTCACCAAGAATGATGCCACAATATGAAGACAAGATGATCAATTTCAACAATTGGCTTAAGTACTGGTGTCATTCAAAGGGGATCCAATGCCTGTCAGCCTGGGATGATATGCTCGACAAGCCACGATGCTTCACTAGGGACGGCTTGCACCTGTCACCCTGGGCTTTGGATATTGGCAAAGGCTCTTGCTACCCCCATAGTGCCTTTTTTAGGCAAGGCTCAAAAGACAAACCCACCTCCATAGGTATCACAAAGGATAAGAAACTAAAAGTAATGCTACTCAACGCCAGAAGTCTAAACCTCAAGATGCACGCACTTGAAACTCTCCTTAGCATGGAGAACATCGATATCTGTGCAGTAACAGAAACCTGGTTCAGGGTTCCCGAGAGCACCCCAGCACTACCAGGTTATACCTCATACCATGCTTTTCAGCCCCAAAACTTGGACCGAACCACAAAAGGAGGGGGAGTATCGATATTCATCAAAGATACCCACACCTCCAGGTTGTTGGCAAAGCACGAAGCATCAGAGACTATCCATGTGCAACTAACAGTGGGTAAAACTGCCTTCCAGTTTATAGCCTGCTACAGACCACCCTCCCAAACCCAGGAACCCCACTCGGCCTTGCTGAGAACACTGGAAAATATGAAGGTCTCTCCAAACACCATTATATTGGGTGACTTCAACTACCCAAACATAGACTGGGAGCATTACTCTAGCTCCAACACCCTAGCCCAAAGGTTCATAGAATTCATAAACTCAAATGCTATGGAACAACTTGTTACCACTCCCACAAAAGGGAAAAACATACTGGACCTGATCATCACCAACATGGGGACCCTATGCTCCAGACCAGAAGTGTATCCCTCACTGGTAAGATCAGACCATAAACTGATCTCACTGGATATTCACATCCCGACCCCACCCCTTGCCCAGAAAACCACAGTGAAAAACTTCTCTAAAGTAAATTTCACACTCCTCAAAACCAAGGTGGAATCCTTCAAAGCCCCCGGACCTGTGGAAAATATGGCCCAGACCGCAGAATCCTTTATAAATGCATTCTATGAACACCTTCAGGAATGCATGGATCATGCAATCCCAAATAAAACCAAGACCCAATTCTCCAAAGGCAGACGTCCTGTCTGGTGGACCCCAGCCATAAACAAACTATACAATAGAAGGAGGAAGCTACTACATGATAGAGCAAAAAGGAAAGGCATCTCTGATCATTTTAGCAAAAAACTAAGGGCACTCATAAAATCGTCTAAGGCCAGCTTTGAGAGAAAAATTGCACAGGACACTAAGGATAATCGCAAGCTTTTCTTTAGTTATGTTAGGAACCTGGGTGGGAATTCCCAGATATGCTCAGAAATAGTCCAAAATGACAAAAAATACACTGAACCCACAGACACTGCCAACATCCTAGCTGACAGGTTCAGCGCAAACTCCCCCCCCCCACCAAAAGGGCAAATATCTATCTCAGCCGAGTGCAGCCCCCCTGACATCTCAGATGCTCAGGTAAGAGCCGTCCTCTCCAAAGCAAAAAACACAGCATCAATGGGACCAGACAGTGTCCCGGGCTGCTTCCTACATGAACTCCAAGAAGAGCTAAACCCAAACATAAAACTACTGTTCAATCTCAGCCTTTCTACAGGATATGTACCCAAAGAGTGGCGTACAGCAACAGTGGTCCCTCTCCACAAAGGTGGTGCCTCAATGGACCCTGGAAACTATTGGCCCATAAGCCTGACTAGCTTGGTCTGCAAAGCTATGGAAAGGATCATCATGGACCTCATAAATAAAGATATTGGGGACCTACAGACACTGGATCCTACCCAGTTCGGCTTTTTTAAGGGCAGATCCTGCCTCTTAAACCTGGACGACTTTTTTGAAACAGTCACCAAGGCCATTGACGAAGGGAATGTGGTCCACACAGCCTACCTGGACCTCGCCAAATCCTTCGATACAATACCTGACTCGGGCATTATAGATAAGCTCACCAGCTTAAATATAAACCCCTATGTCACTAGATGGGTTGCAAACTGGCTCAAGGACAGAACCCACATGGTTAGAATTGCTGGAGCCATGTCAGACACCAAACCAGTTACAAGTGGCATCCCACAAGGCTCAGTCCTGGGACCTCTCTTGTTCGGTATATATTTCTCAGAGGTACAGGCCAACACAGAAGGACTGTGGCTGACCAAGTTCACAGATGACTGCAAACTGGGTGCCATAATCGACTCTCCAGCTGACACAAGCATCCTCCAAAATGGCCTCATAGAATCAGACAACTGGTGCCAGAGCCATGGCCTCAAGCTAAACACCAAAAAGTGTATAGTCATCCCCTTTGGCAAAAACAAAGTGCCCACAAATTATCACATAGGTTGTAATCCATTAAGTACAGAAGAAGTAATTAGGGACCTGGTGACCCAAGTTGATAGCAATCTCTCATTTGACAACCACGTGGCCAAAGTGGCTAGAAAAACATTTTATATAGCCCACCTAATCATGAAGGGATTCACATCTAGATTAGGGGAGGTCATCGTGCCTCTTGACTCATCCCTCATCAGGCCCATAATCGAGTACAATGCCCCTTTTGGAGCAAACACCTGCAGCAACTGGAAAGACCCCAAAAGTACCTCACCAAGAGGATCAAAGGGCTCAAACAGATGCCATATGCTGCCCGGTTAAAGAAACTCCAGCTCTACTCAGTGGCATACCGCCTGCTCAGAGGCGACCTGTGCCTGATGTATAAAGCCATGTCCAACCCGGAATTAAGGGACATGCTGCACCTCAAAAAATCCAAATCCCCATGAGCTACACGCTCGAGAGACTTGAACCTCAGCACTGAAATAAATAGGACATGCTGGAGGGACAGATTCATAACCCAGAGGCTCCCTTCACTCTGGAATAAAATCCCAGTCCAGGTAAGGCAGAGTCCCTCATTGACTCTCTTCAAGAGGAATCTTGATGAGTGGATGGGAGATCATAGGTTTATCCGGGTATCACTTCTGTGTCACGGTTAGACAGAGGCACAGTATACTAACCTCAAAAAAGGGCATAGAAAAATTAATTCAAAATGGGTGGCGAAAGCCAAACATACTCTGGCTAGGCTTATAAATGCCCTAGGGCAGATAGCTTAGTATGAACCTATGAACCTATGAACCTATGAACAATAGCCAGAATTACAAAGACTTCCCAACTGTACACACTCCCAAAGAATTTCCAGGCCTTGTCATCATATATAAGGCCTACAGCAAAGTCCACAGCAGAGAAATGGCAGGCTGCAGCAAACTGTAGTTTGAAGTCTTTTAATAACCTTTAAAATCCAAAAAACATCAAATATCTCAAGCGCTTTCACCTGGTTCCTACCAGGCTTTATCATATATAAGGCCTCTTACACATAAAATGTCTGGCAGTCTGATATCTAACTGAGATGATATTACGAATTACATCACTTGTTCTTTCGGCTTTTTCCCAGTTAAGGGTCATCACAGCGTATCACCTGTCTGCTCATGATTGGCAGTGGAGTTTTATGGTGTCGAGTTGCCAGCCCGGTGCCCATCCTTCCACAGAAAGCACACACACACACCCCTAGGGCTAATTTAGAGTGTCCAATCCACCTACAGCATGTCTTTGGGATGTGGGAGAAAACCGGAGCAAACCCCCGTGATCACAGGGAGGACATGCAGACTCCACACATAAGGCACCCCAGCCAAGGATTGAACTGGAGAACCTCTTGCTGTGAGTTGGCAATGCTAACTGCTGCACCACCAGGGCCGCCCATTACGAATTACATCACTAAGTAATGATATACCATGCCTCTGACTGCATGATATATTGACAAAGTGTGACATATTCGTGGACAGAGGCCTAAACACAGATGCAGGATGGAGATATTGCTGTTAGGAACTGAGAAAGTAGCTGGTGTAACAGGGTTTATTGTAGCATATCTGTTCTGTGCAATATGAAGTCAGAAACAAATATGGATGTTACCATTTACTGACTGCTATCCTACAGAGCATGCTACTGACCTTCCAAATTCAATAAATGTGTGAGTAACACACTGATAATAACAGTACAAACTCTGGGCAGTCTAAGCTATGTCAACCACATAATACTCTCAGACTGCAAATCATGCAGAGCAGCCATATCCACACAAACCTGTCAAACCAGCAGTACTTCAATTGTATAACAGGAATACTCACAGTCTGTCCCTGTGTCCAGAATAATTGTCCCTGGTGAGTTGGGCTGTCTTCACAGTCTCTGTCGTATATTGTTAGTAGAACAACCCTCTGTGATGTTGTGTGTAACACACCTGCATGAAAATGTCCTCACAGGCAAAGAAAGGGTCGACACCTACATGAGGTACACAGTTATAGGACTGAGTTTTCTGCTATTGGCTGCAGAAATAATACAACGGAAAAAAAAAACAAACAACAAAAAAAAAACATCATACATCAACATCAACAGGAAAAAAAACAGGTATGTCAACAAGTATGCATGTAATGGACTGCAGTAGGGGTATGTAAAATTGGGAAATAGGAAGTTTAATTTACATGTCCCAACAAGACTTGATCTGCAGACATATTGCTGAGCAGAACCTATGGCCATAGCATCTCTGTCCATCTGCAGTGACATAGAATACAGCTCAAACAATAGATATCATGCATATATCCAGATATGAATTGTGAATACAACTATGTTATGCATGTTTGTCTCAGAAATGTCATGGAGCCATACAGGGTAGTTGCATAGTGGAATAATGTCATAGCTGTGTGTGTAGGACTGCATGTGATATATCAAGCTCATACCATTCAACTGCCTATTGTTATGCACATTGACCATATTTGTACCTCATATTTATAGTCATTTACTCAAAGGCTTGTGTCATGTCTTGCAAATAATTGGCAACCTGCAAACAATGACATTACAACATCTCCCTCCCTTTTATTTGGCTATTGCTGTTTGGGGTCCCCACAGGAGATCATCTCCACCCATGGCATCCAGTCTTCTGCATCTTGCTCTGACACACCACACACCTGCATGCCTGCCATCACCACATGCATGCATCTTTTGTAGGCTGTCTGCTGTCCCTGTAACCTGGCATCCTCATCTGTTGCAAGATATACTCAGCATATTCCCTCAGCACATGTCCAAACCACGCATGTTACTGTCTGGCATTGTCCCCAAGCCATCCAACCTGGGTTGACCCACTGACACACATTTCCCTAATGCTATCCCCCCGTCACACACAGTGCAAGTGTGAACATCCCACACTCTGTTTCCAGCCCTGAACCCTGCCTGTCTGTACAATCCCACTGTCTGCAATGGATTTAATGTAGTCAGTCACACTACCCTCCTGTAAACTTTACATACCACTCTTAATGGTACTTGTCTGTCACAAATAACTCCTGACTCCCCTACCCACCACACACGACCTGCCTGTACTCTCTTGTACACCTCTCCTCCATACTGCCCATGACTCTGCACTGGTGTTCGCAAGTAGTTAGACCTATCCACCTTACAAACTGTATGCCCTGCATTGTCACCATTCCTCTATCCCTCACCCCATTCACACATATGTATTCTTATTTAGTCCTGCTGACCATTATTCCTCCCTGCTCTACAACATAACCCCACCTCCTCAGAGTCTCCCGAACCTGCCCCTAATCTCATTACAGACCACAATGCCATCTGCAAACTACATAGTCAACAGGGGGCCCTGTCTGATCATGTCTGTCAACCTGTCCCTCACCACTGCAAATGGGAATGGACACACAGCTGACCCCTGATGTACTCCTACCTCCACCTTAAATCCACCTGTAATGTCAAAACCAGAAATCACTGCTGTCACACTAGCCTCCTACATATCCTGTAGGTGTCTGACAGACTCCTCTGGAACCCCTAACCTCCACATACAATACCATAACTACTCTCCTGGCAGCATGTCATATGCTCTCTGTAGGTGCACATAGACACAATGCAGCTGCATCTCAGCCTCAGTGCAGAGCTCCGTCAACACTTGTAGATCAACATTTGCATCTGTACCGCTCTTACCTGGCATGAAACCATACTGCAAATCATCAATCATCACCATGTTCTCAACCTAGATGCCGCCACCCTTTTCCATTACCTCATCCTGTGACTGATCAATGTTATCCCTCACTTGTTACTACAGCTCTGCAGACCACCCTTGTTCAGATAAGCAGTACCCATACATATTCACCAACATCTCACACATCCTCTAACTTTCCAAGATTACAGTAAACAATCCAGTTAAAAATAACACTGCCATGTTTCAGAAACACCTCCAGGCATCCACAGGTATGTCACCTGCAGCAACAACCTTTCCACTGTTAAACCCCCTCATAGCTATCCTTACATTCTCCTTGATAATCTGTTGTACCTCCTGATTAACCATACCCACCTCAGCCAACATTCCCTCCCTCCCCCATTTTCCTTATGGAACAGGCCATCAATGTGGTTTTCATATGTTATAAACACACTCCTAGCTTGTATATTTCACCCACATTCCTTTATTACCCTTTTGTGCTGCACATCCTTCCTAGCTATGTGCCTCTGTCTACCCAATAGCTACAGGCCCTATACACCATCTGTGCTGTCCGACATTACATGTAACCCCAGACTCCACATCTGTATGTCAGATTTCACATCCATAGCCATGTTCAACACTCTCTTTGCCATGCACCCCATCTCTTTATACTCATGTCTACTCTCTACAACTGTCTGTCAATCCCACTTCTTCTTAGCCAACACCTCTATCTGCATACTCCCCTGTACTTATTTATTCCACCACCACGTGTATAGGAGCAGTCACTATCTGGGCAGCATGTCAACCTGTGTCTGATTGAGCATAGTAGGTCACAGGTGCATTAATGTAATGCTGAGTATGAGTACAAATTGGACACATCCACTGAGGGCAATTGGAAGGCCATCCCCACATATGTCTGTGGTCTCACAGGCAACTATGCAACCCACCCTGTAATGGAGGTCAGTCACAGCACACACACACACACACACACACACACACACACACACACACACACACACATACACCGTAGCTAAAGACGACATGCTTCGGACATGTTTAGGACAAAAATCACCCCCCCTGGCAAAACATCAGTATAGAAGGATATGCATACCACATGCACCCCTAACCTCACAGTTAATCAGGTGCAAACTGCCTACTTACACATAATCCTATGCATATCCATACAATGCTGCTAGGTACTGGAATATTATTTGATGTAATGTTGTGGCTACTGATACTCATTACTAGTGAGCTGTCACTGTAAAGAACTATGGACAGTGTGTTTCCCTGTTTATGTCTTTCAGGTGTGATGTAGAGGCTTCCAGCCTATGATGCCCAGGAGACAGCAGCCATAACTGAGGCCATCCTGGAACACTACCACATCCTCTTCAGCCAGGGTTGCCAACATCAGCAGGAGAAGACAGCCCTCTCGGAAGACCTCACACAGAGAGTGAACACCTTGGGGAACCATGGTTGCACGTGCAAACAGGTGAGGCACAGAGCAACTGACCTGATTTGGCTTGCATGGCAACAGGCTGCTACAGTGGTGAGGGACCATTCCGCTACTGGTGGGCTGCCAGCCAGAGAGGCCCCACTTACAGCAATGGAGGAGCTCCTTGCCAACCTTGGGGTGGCCCACAGAGAACAACCACTACAAGATGTAGCTGTCAGGGAGGTGGGTGCTACCCAGGAAACTGCCAAGGACTGTCCAGTTAAGGCAAAAGTCCACATCAGTGCAGTGAGGTTACATTTCAACTGTGTAGTAACAGTCTTTAGATGCAGATGTCATTGCAAAACAGAGCACTGGGTAGGGTTTAGTAATGCATACATGTGCCCATTTCAGGTGAAGAATAGCAAATAGTATAATATCATAGTGTAGACTGTACATGTGCATACATGTAGCATTGCTCCTGGACCAATTGCTATTGTACAGCTGCTGACAATACCTCTCCCTCATATTACCTAGGTACCTCTTGTCAACACAAGGCACAGCAGCCTGAGACCGGTACGTATGAGATCTTCCTGTTGTGTCTTACCAATACCCCAGGCATTTTAAGGTCATGCACGTGGCTATGCACTGAACTGTTATAGTCAGCACATTGCATGTATCTGCAATATCACCTGTGGTGGGGTTCACTGCATGATATTACAGGAGCCTATTTGCATGAGATGTCACATATGAGTAGCATAACTCACAAACCTGTTATTGCAGGACATCTGGATAATGACTGCCAAAATGTGGGGACAGAGTGCCAATAGCAGAGACATGTATACAGTACTGTGAGACAGTGCATATAAAAGCTGTATCCACATATCCCAATGCCAGGTATGTGTAAGATATGACAATGTGAGCACAATACACAAGAGTAAAGCCATGCAACCTGTCATGTGACCTATAATCTGTATAATGCAAATGTGAAACATACAACTCTGTTAGGGGAACATGTATGTGGAGTGGAAACAGTACAAGAAGCTAGATGCATATGTGTGGACAGGATGAAGCTCATACTGTGGTATATCAGTGTGTGACACAACCACAGCAGTCAGATTGGGTACACACCTGCCATCAATCATGAACTCCTGCAGTACCTGCATGTAACAGTTAGGTCACAAACCAAGATTATCCCAACACAGACCCACAGTTGCCTGCTATAGAAAAGCCATGGTTCGCACACAGCCTAACATGCTGCAAAGGGATTGAATGCTATGGACACATACACACAGCACTGCATATGCCATGGAACTCAGTGCAGATAGTCACCAAAAGGTGTGCAAGAGATGGTGCAACAGTGACAATTTGAAGAAGTGGACATCCCTACACATATGTTGGAAAAAGCATCCCGGAAATGCCCATGGAGGTGGCTAGGAGCCATACAGCAACAGTGAAGGGGTATCAGACATCTGTGGCAAGTACTGGGTGTGTACTACATGTGACAACAGTCTTCCATGAACTCCACATTCTTAGGTATAGGGTGTGTTTTCATGATGGCAGCTGTTCCTCAGAACACACAACAGCCAGTTCTGGGAAACGTCTGGACAACAATACATCAACTTTTCAAAACACACATGTGAAAATGTGTGAAGGTGTTATGAGACCAGGGTTGAACTCTCTTTGTGTACAATTTGGTCATGTTAGTTTGGCACAGTAACATCACAACAGCAGAACTGCACTACCCACACAGTGAAGCAGGGTGGTGAGAGTGTCCTGCTTTGGGTTTGCTGTCCACCAGCTTGAACTGGGGCTGCAGTCAATTTGGATTGTATTATGACCACTTCCAAACACCAGTCCCTTGTGACTATGATCTGTTTGGTGTCTGCCACATAGCTGTGGATGGGGAGGTATCCTAACATTGCACACAACAATGGGCTACACCCTACATCCAAATGAACAAAGGGATGGATTCACAAGAACACAATCACCAGTCTGCTGTGGCCAAGCCAGAGGCCACACCAACATATGAAACACAGTCTGTGTGTTGACTTGACAAGTGCTGTGCGCAGGGGATGGCCTTATAATCGGACAGATTTGAAGTTGTTTGTCAAGGGAGAGTTTGCAAACATTACCATGTTGAGATGTGCCATGCTGAGAAACACCACCCCAAGAGGACTGATTGCTGTATCATGAGCAGCAGGTGCTTTACCAAAGTATTGGTTTACGGGTATGCATCTTCTGCAAGCCAGCTATTGTAATACTAACATGTAAGAGATGCCACCCTTACCTGATGTGTATATTTCTCATTTAGAATGCACAGGTTACATGTCATATGAAATGGTGGAATTCTCATGGCAATATAAATGTGGTCTCATGTGATATGTCACAAAACTCTTGCATGTTAAGAGGAGTAGGTACACTTACTATATCCACTGTCAGTTTGTGAAGTTGTTTGAGGAAATGTCCTTATTTTCACATACATGTATTGCAGGTTATGACAACTGGAAATTACAGTATAATATTAAAAGTAGGGTCCCAATCCACTGGTCAAACCAGTAATGTACCAGACCAACATAGGAGGTATGAGCAGCAGACAGGGAGTATGACCCACATATTGTAATAGTTGTGAAAACTCTGTACAGTTTGTAGTTATGTTCCCTAGGTTTTGCCACAATGCTATACAAGTGAACAGCACTGATGTCTACACGGGTGTAGTGTGTTCTAGGTGAAGGCTTAACACCTACTAAAGACATTCACACATCCCAGTGGTGTAAAGAAGTAGTAAAACTAAGTTGAAAGGTATGCAGGACATGATGTTGAGGGCCTGTCTAGAGTGTGTCTGTAGTGGTGTGGGTGTGTGTCATGACCGTCACCCATGCCTAATGTGAGGTCTGTGTAATACCTGCGGGACATCTTTTGCATCTGAGTGTGTTTGTTTTTGTGTGAGTGAGTGTGTGTGTGTGTGTGTGTGTGTGTGTGTGTGTGTGTGTGTGTGTGTGTGTGTGTGTGTGTGTGTGTGTGTGTGTGTGTGCGTGTGTGTGTGTGTGTGAGTGAGTGTGTGTGTGAGAGACTGTGTGTGTGAGAGCGTGTGAGAGTGTGTGCATATGATAGCAAACTGTATAATGATGTTAGCAATGTACATATCTTTTCTTTTCCTCACAGCTGAGCATGTTGGTCCCAGTCTTTTCTGCTATACAGGTGATGTTAGCTTGTTTGGAGACTCTGACAATGATTACAACCATAGTGGAGCACAGGCGGGGTTGTCATGGGCTGCAGCTGTGTCACCAGTTAGCATTCCACCTTTGTCAACCCCATATCCACACACGGTCACAATGCCCACACATTCCCCATCACCAGTGGACAAAAGTGAAGGACATCTGGCTGCAGGCACAGAACATGCAAGTGTAGAGACTATGGCAAGTGAGTAGCCAGCCACAAGCCATAACCAGACTGCTGGGGAGGTCACACACAGGCAGACAGGCAGGGGTGGTCGAAGGAGGATTGCTGCCCGTCCAGCCCATGTAGCAAGCGCCAATGCGGCAATTACCAGGCACATGTTTTGGGCTGTAATGGATGCGCAGGCATATAATGAATGGAACACCAGACAACTGCACAGGGTTGTGGCAGACTATCTCCCTGGTGCTCATGGCTGTCTCCAGGACCTTGTTGCAGCCAGGCATGAGGTCAATGAGATCATGGGTAGATGGTTGGGTGAGATAGGGGCCCTCATCAGCTGTGGAATCTCTGTGCTTGAACTTTTGGCAGGGGAAAGGTGGCAGGTATGTGGACATAGCTCAGCACCACAATCAGCTGGGAGTCTACGTGGCCATCCACCATCAGGCTTGTGTAGTGGCAGTGACACTGCCAGTACTGAGGGTGGTGTGCTGTCCACACCACGACAAAGCAATCCATGGGCACATGGTCCTGGCTGGTCCCAACAGGGTCACGGATCCAGGAGACATCAGTCACTATCGAGGAGTAGTACTGCCTCAGGCCTGGTGTTGCCAGTCAGACCCAGGGCAAGTCCAGTTTCCATGTCCGTGGCCGGAGAGGGTGAACCGAACACCCTGCCATTAATAGCCCACAGCTGTCCACAAAACATCACTGTAGGACTGCCATATGGTGTTACTGTGTGCAAGCAGACACACACACACACACACACACACACACACACACACACACACACACACACACACACACACAAACACACATGCACGAACACACGTACGCACATACACACACACACACACACACACACACACACACACACACACACACACACACGCATGCACACTCCACACACACACGCAAAGATACACACACACACACACACACACTCACACTCACACACCCGCACATACCCACAAGCACACACACACACACACACACACACACACACACACACACACACACACACACACACACCACACCACAATCAGGAAATAGGTCACCTCCACATACATGCACCAAACATGCATAGGCTACATCATTCCCACACCCCAAACACACACCGATACTGTCAACCCAATGGCACAGCCTAGGCCTCTGGCAAACCTGCACATCACCCTGTGCATATAATGAAACCTGTGCCATATCCTTGCCATCCACACTAAAGATGCAGGGACATGCAACTATGGTTCTGATGCAAAGGGTGACCATACTGAATTGTAGCTATGTAATGTTGTGTAAGGTGCTGTCATCTGGCATAGATAAAGGGTACACCTCAGATATGTGTGTATAGTTTTGGCCATTGGGCATTCTTGCCATGAGTAATGCTGAGTGAATGTGTTCTCACAGTCTGTATTCTGTTTGTGTGCTAAGTATCTGTGTGTCACCAGGATGTGGGCCTGCATGAAGTTCAAGGGTGTGGCAATGTGATAACACATCAATCATATCATGGGCAAGGTACAGTTCTATTCATTCAGATTTCTAAGGTCTGTGTAACAGTGAATGCATATGCCTTACAGCTTATAGTGCCAAGTCATGTATACAGGTAAGTGCTGATTGACATATTCTGTTGGACAGTAGAGAATGGTCAGTGTAGTTGGTTGGACACACCTACATTTGGGGATAACCACACCCCTAGGGGATATTGCATCAACCAATCACACAGAAATTAGTGTTCACACACACAGGTCAGCGTGAATAGCCGTTGTTTTTCCAAGCAGCAAAATAACGAGCCCTTACATGGCTTAAACCCAAGACCATGCACACCACAGCCACAACAATTTCCCACTAAGCCATCTGAGCTATAGATACGTTTGATGTTTATTCAAACAGACATAGCATGCAGCACAGTCATTGAACAGTTGGGAAAATGTAAAGATATACATATATATATATATATATATATATATATATATATATATATATATATCTTATATATATGTATATATATATATATATTTATATATATGTATATATATATATATATATATATATATATATATATATATATATAAATAAAATATTAAAATATGTGTGTGTGTGTATGTATATATATATATATATATATATATATATATGTGTGTGTGTGTGTGTGTGTGTGTGTGTGTGTGTGTTATATATATATATATATATATATATGTGTGTGTGTATGTGTGTATATATATATATATATATATATATATATATATATATATATATATATATATATATGTATATATATATATATATATATATATATATATATATATATATATATATATATATATATATATATATATATCTATATGTGTATAAAGTGCAGTTGGACATCAGATCCACACTCTGAAACTCTTACTGACAACTTTGACTGAAGGCTTTCTAAATGTGGGTGGAGTGGCTCAAACTTTATATATATATCTATATATATATATATATCTATATATCTATATATATATATAGATATATATATATATATATATATATATATATATCTATATATATCTATCTATATATATATATATATATATATATATATATATATATATATATATATATATATATATATTATATATATAAACCACTAAGTCAGAAATGAAAAACAGGGATAAAGCCTGGGAGCACTGGCGCAAAACCAAAACCCCCACAGCTAGACAGAAATTCCTAGAACTACGCAATAGAGTCAAAAAGCTAATAAAACAGAACAAATTCCAATACTACCAGTCTGCCCTAGACTCCTCACAACACAGGCCCAAACAATTCTGGTCCTCCATAAACTCCATCCTCCACCCAGGTAAAGTCAGTACCTCTCCTCCTAACATCCCTCACTCCTCAGAAAATATTGCTACCTCATTCAATACACACTTCACCCAAACCATACTATCACTAGCTAAACAACACAACCCCCCTCCCCTCCAACCCACACCTTCAGCCAGTAATCTCCCCACTGCCTTCTCTTTTTCTCCTGTACCTACCTCTAACATAAAAAAACTCTTAACTAACCTTAAACCCACCAAATTAGCAGCAGACAACCTCCCAAGTGAATACCTACAAATCGCAGCTGATGCTCTGGCCTACCCAGTATCCATCTTGATTAACCGATCTCTGTCAGACAGTTACGTTCCCACATTGTGGAAAGTCTCACATATAATTCCCCTCCACAAAGGCGGACCCTCTGCAGAACTAACCAATTACCGCCCCATAGCTATTCTCTCTCCACTCTCCAAAATACTAGAGAGATGCATACACTCTCAGGTCTCACACTACCTCCTTACTAACAACCTACTTTCCAGTACTCAGCATGGTTTCCGACCAAACCATAGCACCACCACTGCTTTACTCTCCTTTACAAAGACTATCCTTCAGCATAAAAACAATGGCTATCTCTCCTCTGCTACTTTCCTAGACCTATCTAAAGCATTTGACATGGTCCCACACAAACAACTTATCTCTGTCCTCAATAACCTATCCTTCTCACAATCAGTCACCAACTGGTTTCAGAGTTACCTGTCTGACCGCCACCAATCCGTTGTATGGCAGAATGACATATCTCCCCAACTACCTGTCTCCATAGGAGTTCCCCAAGGATCCATCCTTGGACCCCTACTTTTCTCTGTTTACACCAATAATCTAGCCTCTGCCACCAAACATGGCACACTCATCCAATACGCAGATGCCTCTACCATCATCTGCTCAGCCCAGTCCCTACCCAAACTGCAAAAAGTCACACAGGAAGCCTTTTCCTCTTTTGAAACATGGTTATCCGATGCCCAATTAATACTCAACCCAAACAAAACTAAACTACTTATCTTCCAACCCACCAAACATACTCAAAACAACTCTCACTTTAACATCACAGCAAAAGACAACACCACTATATACCCAACTGAACACACCAAATTGCTAGGAGTGGAAATAGACAATAAACTAAAATTTGACATTCACATATCCATGACCATAAAAAAAGTCCACAAAAAACTAGGAGCATTATACAGAAACAAACAATTTCTCACCAAAGCAGCAAAGATTTCAATAGCAAATTCCCTCCTTATCTCCACCCTACTTTATGCCTCTCCAGTATATACCAACCTAAGGTAATGTGATCTAAACAAGCTATAGACCTGCTACAACAAAATCGCAAAATTCGCCACAGGGGCATCCTACCGTAGTCACCACTGTCTCTCACTTGCTGAACTGGGCTGGCTTGAACTCCCTCACCTCCTTCAGTGCTATCAACTCTTACTCACCCACAAACTAGTAAACCATCCACTAAATGTCCCATCCCTCCAGAATCTACTCCAACCCTATCGCACCACCAGACCACTAAGATCCAGCAACAAAAATCACTTACAGATCACTAAAGCCATTAACTCTGCTGGTGAAGCACTATTCTCTTGCGCCACAGCCAAATAATGGAACTCACTCCCACCCACAATTACCTCCGTACCATCATGCACCAACTTCAAAACTTTATTAAAAGCGCACCTAAAAACATGCTGGCTATGCCCTTGCAACTCCCACTCTAATATCATCCATCCATACAGCAGAAACTTCTCATTGCTACATTTGTTAATGCCTGTTATGTACTTCACAGATAAAGATTCTAGTTGTCTACTGATGTACTATGTTCTTCATCTGTAAATATGTTGTAAGTAATTTCTATGTTAAATTGTTAATCACTATGTAATCCAATGTAACTACTGTCTGTTTATTTTACTGTGGAGCTTTTCTCCCCGGGCCTCTGCTGAAAATGGACCCACGTCCAGTCGGACACTCCTGGTCAACAAATTTAAATAAATAAAAATAAATAAATATATATATACATATATACATATATATATATATATATATATATATATATATATATCTAGAGAGAGAGAGAGAGAGAGAGAGAGAGAGATACCTATTATATATATATATATATATATATATATATATATATATATATAGATATATATATATATATATATAGATATATATATATATATATATATATATATATATATATATATATATATATATATATATTCTTATTTACTGGTTCTGGTGTTGTTGTTTTGTTACACAGCTGTTGAAGTTTGCCACAAATATATAACTATATGTATATATATATATATATATATATATATATATATATATATATATATATATATATATATATATATATATATGGGTCTACTTCTATTCACTGACAGCCCATTTCACTGAAACCCATTTCGTTGACAGCTCATTTCATTGACAAAAGTATTCAAGGCAAAATATATATATATATATATATATATATATATATATATATATATATTGGTGTACTGTAAAAGACCGAATTTGCACTTCTGCAAATACGGATTTGGAAGCACATTTGTGCGAAGTGCTACATTACCAAAATCACATCACTACGAACACCATTTGAAATCACATCAGTAGGAACACCATTTAATCGAAAACAATGTCAGCAGATACAACACAGCAAACCAAAGTGCTCCACTTTACAAAAACAGAATCAAGTAACTGTCCACTCCATACCAAGATGTCACCTCACAGAAATAACTAATTCAAATGTCCGTATCCCTGTTATACAGCATAACTTGTGAGAAGTAAGCAAGGTGCTGTACTTTATAACACTGCACAACTAAGCAAGGTGCTGTACAATTGTACAAATTAATGTGAAACCGCAAGGTGCTGTAAAATTTAACAAACAAATGAGAAAGTACTGCTTCACATATGCAATAAATGCGATACTGCTGTTATGAATTCTGACGGTGAGTATTTTGTTTTTTTTTTAGCAAAGATGGTTTCATAGGTTCATAGGTTCATAGGTTCATACTAGGCTATCTGCCCGAGGGCATTTATAAGCCTAGCCCATAGTTTTGTGGCTTACGCCACCCCTTTAGTTTGGAGAAACTATGCCCATTATTTTACTGTGCCTCTGTTGAGCAGTGACACTGAGGTAACCCCTGAGGTGTATCTGCGGTCTCCCATCCATTGGTCAAGATTCCTCTTGAACAAGGCCAGCGAGGTGCTCTGCCTCACATAAACCGGGATTTTGTTCCATAGCATACGGAGTCTTTGGGTGATGAATCTATCCCTCCAGCATGTCCTATTAATAACCGTGTCGAGGTTTAAGTCTCCCGCCCTTGTGGCTCTGAGGGATCTAGATTTTTTGAGATGAAGCATGTTCATCAAATCTGGGTTTGACATGGCCTTGTATGTCAGGCATAGGTCACCTCTGAGCAAGCGGTAAGCAACTGAATATAGCTGGAGTTCTTTCAGTCGGGCAGCATAAGACAGATTTTTGAGACCCTTTATCCTTTTGGTGAGGAACTTTTGTGGCTTCTCAAGCTGCTGCAAGTGTCGGGTCAGATACATTCCGAATGGGGCATTGTACTCGATCATTGGTCTGATGAGTGATGAGTATAGGGAGACTATGACTTCCCTTGATCTAGATGTGAATCCCTTCATGATTAGGTGGGCAATGTAGAAGGTCTTCCTAACTACTTTAGCAATATGAGTGTCGAATGAAAGGCTACTGTCAACCTGGGTTCCCAGGTCCCTGATAACTTCTTCTGTGATCAGGGGATTGCCACCTATATGGTAGCTAGGGGTAACCTTATTTTTCCTGAAGGGTATGACTATGCATTTTTTGGCATTTAACTTTAGGCCATGGCTCTGGCACCAGTTATCCGTTTC
>NC_056734.1:12805809-12818309 GCF_019279795.1 Protopterus annectens
GGATGGATTGTGTGAAAGAAGATCTGCGACAGTCAGGCATGAGTGTTGAAGAAGGCAGGAGAGTGGCACTGAATCGAGAGAGTTGGCGACAGTTAATACGATACCCTGACCCCTTGTAAATGGGAAAGAGGGGATGATGATGATGATGATGATGATGATGATGATGATGATGATATATATATTTATATATAGAGAGATATACATCCACATGTATATCCACATATATGCATAGATACATATATATAGAATGGTCAATATATATATATATATATATATATATATATATATATATATATATATATATATATATATATATATATATATATATATATGCATAAATATACAGAAATATATGACAGCTACAAACACATGCATCTGAAGGTCATGCTGCTGCACACTAGATGTCTACATCTGAAAATGCTCTCACTGGGCGTATTCCTTAAAATGGAGAACTATGACATCTGTGTTGTAACAGAGACCTGGTTAAAGGCAGCAGGAAGTAACCCTGCACTACCAGCCTATTACCCATTCCACATATCTTGTCTGCAGAACAGTGAATGAATCTCCAAAGGTGGTGTTTGTTTGCAAATACTTTAAGGAGGCATACACCTCCAGAGTGTTGACCAACTTAGGCATTACAGATCCTGCAGGCATAGCTAACATTGGGTAGGACAGTGGTTCAGGTCATAGCCTCCTATAGGTCCCCAAACATGTCCCAACAATCACACTCCATGTCCCTAAACACCCTGGTGGATAACACTGTCCATCCTAACACACACATACTGGTTGACTTCAACTACCCCACCATTAACTGTGAAACTACTCATGTACCAATGCAGATGCCCATCATATTGATCTGGTCCTTCCTAACATGGGCGACAGTTGCACGACACCAATAGTCAACTCCCTTTGTTATATCTGAACACAAATTAATCACCTTTTGAAATCCCTGGCCCTCCCACACCCCCTGTACAGGTAACCACTATTAAAAGCCTTGTTAATGCTGAATATGGCCTCATAATAACAGAGGTGGCTAAGCTCACAGCAGACATGCAAATAAAGACTAGGTGCATGACAGCTGAATCAAACAACAATGCACTATGAACATGTACACAAATGCATGGGTACTGCTCTACCCACTGCCACCAGGACCCTCACATCCAATAAAAGGAAGATGATCTGGTGGTCCCCTGCCATACAGACACTGCACAACAGAAGAGTGAACCGATATGTAAAAACATGAAGTCTCAAGACTGGAAATCAACCCTTATCAGTCTCAATTGAAGGTTGAGATCCCTCATCAAATAATACAAAGTTAGCTGTGAGAACAGAATTGGACCACATAGTGAAAACAACCACAAGGTTTAATACAGTTATGTTAAGAATCTCCATGGCAATAGTAAGATTTGTTCTGAGCTACTAGACAAAGGAACCTCCCAGACTGAGCCAACACATACTGCAAATATACTGGCTGGCATATTGAGTGCAAACAATACCCCTTACTCCCCCCCCCCAAGGGACCAATCAAAATACCAGCACACCACCAGCACCCAGTATTACTGCAGCACAGGTTAAAACACCACTGTCCAAGGCCAAGAATACAGGTTCTATGGAACCTGAGAATACCTCTGGCTGTGTTCTACATGAACGACAGAGTGGCCTGGCACCTTACCTGTGTGCCCTGTTCAAGCACAGCCTCACTTCAGGCTTTGTCCATACTGAATTCTACACTGCTACAGTAACCCCTCTCCACAAATAATGTGTAACTACAGACCCTGGGAAATACCGCCCCAACTGCCTGACAAGTCTGTTATGTGAAGGTATGGAATGTATCATCATGCACCTAATAAACAAGGATATGGGAATCTGCAGACTCAGGATCCCACACAGTTTACCTTTGTGAAGGGTAGGTCATACCTGCTCATTCCACCTGATCAACTTCTTGATGTCAGTCACCTGAGCTGTGGATGAAGGCAAGGTGACACATGCAGCCTACGTTGATCTGGCCAAATCCTTTGCTAACATTCCCCACTCACTAACTAGGCAGTAGCAGTGGCACAAACACAGGAGTAGATTTAACATACTGCTGTCATACATTGAGACAGTTGCAGATGTCTCCGGGTTTGTTGTAACATCCTTTATAAGGAATATGACGTCGGTAATACCCATAGATGTGAGTATTTACTGACTGCATTCCCCAAAGTCCACAACTGATTTACCAAGGATACCAACTGTCTTGTGAACACACAAAACATAACAGACAGACATGTGGCCAGACTGTGGACAGCGTGCCAGTGGAGAGGTACATCAGAGACATATCACTGTGAGTCGTGACGTCACACACTAAATGCATGTCAACACAAACCCTGTCAATCTATCAGTCCACCATGTGTATAACAGCACTGATGACATAGAATCGGTTCACAAATCTGGGGATATGGTCCCCATGTTGGTTGGCTATCTCCACGTGTCCTGTACTGTGACGTATTGCCACCCACTGTATGTGAATCTGTAGGCCATAGCCACTGTAATGTCCCTCACACAGGCAAGGAAATGGGGCAATGCCCACATTAAGGAATGTCCCATATGTTGGAACTAGCAGCAGTGTCCAGGCCCACAGCTCAATACAATGTAGGCGCCAACATAATGGTATGGCCGTAGCAACACCAGACATCTGCACATCTGTAGAGAGGACATACAGTAAGTAGATAGCCAGCAGGTTATGCATTAGGATGAATGTTTTGCAAGATACACATCTGAAACTGAAAGTTATGCCTTTACTACATGACAACAGTCCTCAAAGACATCCAAAAAACATGGTAGTCTACAGTTAATATCAACATATCAAATCAATATCTAATAGGAGATACACATACAGCTCAAACACCAAGAACAAGATACTCATTAATCAGAGTCCAGCTTTGCATGCAGGGGTGTATGGTTCCAGTGCTACAATCTGCAATCTACTCTTACTTGAAAAAGCACTGTTAAAAGTACTAATGTAATGATACAATAAGTATTAAACGATTTCAGTCAACCAGTGCCCTGTAGTTGGTGTAACATGCAAGTGTGACTGCATATAGCCTGGGATAATACCCATGTATGAAACAAATGCAAAGAGAAAAGATTGCGGTACTACCCATGTATACGCAGGTGTCACATACAGTATACTCACACCCCTTGCAACTGTAATGACAGCACATAGAAGAATGTTATGTACAGGAAATGAAATGCACTTATTAAAGGTGTCATTACTCTGCGATTTTATCAGACTGGAATGTGATCACTGGTTACTAGGGCTGAGCTATGCTTAGCAGGTGTAAGCATTGCTTAAATGTAAATGCTAAGCAGATTTGTGCACTGGTAAGCAAAGCCTACACGATGTAAGGGCCTATTTATTTAACCATACAATAGCAGTACTTAGCTTTGTGCAAACCCGCCCAAACCCACTTAAAGCCACTTTAAAGCAACTTAATCACCATGTCTCCATCAGCCCTTGTTCTGCCCAGCAACAAAATAGATAACCCATGCTGGTCATGAACAAGGACCCTGTACACTATAGTCACAGCACTTAACTACTAAGCCATCTGAACTATGAGAATGTCTGTTGGGTTTTCAGATATACTATTCAGTACTCATATGGAATAGTAGTGAACAACTGCTTTGACTACTACAATTGTTTATTGCTTCTAAGTGAAAATAATGTTGAGTCAGTCATGTTCTTATATGTAAATATACACATTTCAGATTAATATGGTGGAATACATCTGAGAAGGTATATACAGCATTCATGATTACACATAAAAGGATATATATATATATATATATATATATATATATATATATATATATATATATTTATATATATATATATATATATATATATATATATATATATATGTATATATATATATATATATATATATATATATATATATATATATATATAAAACATATGCCCATGACATGTAGTGGAGTCATACCTCAGCACCATAACTCTCAACATTTTAGTGCAAGAGAACCTAATGCATGTATTGCAGTTATAAATGTAGAATGTTGCTACAGTGACATGGGTTGTGTCAACATACATGTTGTGAAGGAAGGTGCTTTTGAAACTGACATGTACCCCATCAGTTACTGACAGACACCATCAAATCATTATAGTGAAGTACCACACAAATCACAGTAATGATCCTGTGGAATACAGAAGAAATATGAACAATAAACATGGACAGTCTGAAACAATGTGGTCAGTTAGGAGGTATACACAGAACTCCTTAGTGCAAGAAATGTGGAACAAGCCTGACAAAGGGGATGTTTAAATACATGAAAATGGGGATATATCACACATAGTAGACTAGATAAGCTCACACAATTGATGCATGCACACCCTCCTGTCTGTCCTAACACATATTAACTGGAGGAGCAGAGGTCCCAAGCCACATACTTTCCACTAGTTAGTGATTTACATCTTCACAGCAGCCCACTGTTTTGTCAGAAATACACAACAGATATGGTAGCCAGGCAACAGTACATCTGACAAATATCTGGACATAACATCACACTAGGGTAAATACAGTGAGCTGCTAGGCATGTCACAAAGCACTGTCTACACTACAGGCAGACTGCCACAACACTATCCCAATTTACCTAAGGGGGAATACACATGTAATTGCAAATATAGCAGGCACTACAGGCATGTAACAGCAGAGAGTAACAGACATTAGTGTGAAAGTGCATACCCACAAGCAATCTCAACACAGTCACATAATGGTAAGGCTAAGTAATAGTACAGTAAATGGACTGTGTGAACAACAGTCATCATCATGTTTGTCAGTCACACACTAACCCTACATATACTAGCCCAATTCACAGTGTAGTCTGATGCCTGACTGTGGTATGGGACATGTCTCAGTCTGGCCCTACAAACATATAGGCTGATAGGGCATCAGAAAATGGAGCAGCATGCAGCATTTGATTGAACAGGACCAAGAACACTGACATCTACCCAAGTCTGTACACAGGCCAAATAACATAATCACAATACATGGCTATATAATACAGACACTCTGTCAACAATCACCAGAATTACACAGACCTCACTATTGTACAGACTATAACAGAATGTCCAGGTTTTGTCCTCAAATATTAGGCCTCCTATACATTACATGTCTTGCAGTCTGATATATCACTGGCTTGATATCAGGAATTATGTCAGTAAATAATGGTATACTGTACATATCCACCTCTTACTGCATGACATATGAACAAAGGGTGACAGACTTGGGAGACAGAGGCACAAACACAGGGCCAATTTGACATATTGCAGTTATAAATTGAGAACATTGCTGGTGTAACAGGGTATATTGTGACATATCTCTTCTGAGGGATTTGAAGTCAGTAACACACATGGATGTTACCATTTACTGACTACAGTCATCAGAGTATACTACTGCATTTATAAAGACAGAGCATATGTGAGTAACACACCAAATCTAAGTCTCCAAACTCTGAACAGTCTGCAGATAGCCATACAGGTGAGAGTTTCCTTAACCACATAACACTGTCATGCCAGACTTTTTATCATGCAGAACAGCCATATCCACACAAGCCATGTTAAACCAACATTACTTCAAATGTAAAACAGCAATACTTACATTCTGTCCCCATGTCTGGAACATCTCCCTCCAGTTTGTTGGCCTGTTTCCACAGTGTTTGTTTTAAGATGTATTTCCAACTACCCACTATGATGCTGTTTGTCACACACCCACATGAAGTCCTGCTCACAGTGAAGGAGAAGGGCCAACACCCACTTGCAGTGCTTACTTATAGGAGTGTGTTTCCATGCAATTCGCTATAGGAATGATTCCACAGCTGTTCCACATGCAATTTGCATGTGGAGGACTGCAATTCATGCACAGGACATCAGTTGATCAGGAGCATTACCTACCAATGTCAAGCTGCTGCCAATGCAAAACAGATGTATTTTTCCACATCTACCATAGAGGGAGAGAGAGAGAGAGAGAGAGAGACAGACAGACAGAGGGAAAGAGAGAAATGATGAGAGAAAGAGCCAAGCATGTTTGTGCATGACCTGTGGGTGGAGAGAGATCTCTGGGAATTATAGTGGTTGCCTATATATACATTTATGGCTGTGGATTGCCTACAACAACATCTGTGGTGTTTGATAACTGTTGGCCTTGTAATGTGACATTGGGGCATATAGGTCCTCAATATGAAAATATATAAAAACCCACCCTGCAATGAATCCTGTTATTATACAATCACACCAACACCCACAGAGGATACTGTTGATACACTCACTTGCCAATACTGTGTTTCAACCCTCTACCTAACTATGTGTTGGTACTACAGTGTTTCATAGTTATTGCAGGCACCACAGAGCTTATATGTTGGAGAGCTGTCCAAAGGGATCTTTGAAGGTGAGTGACATCAGCTGCAGTGCTAAAGGAGTGGAGAGGCAAGTGTGAATGACCACAAAATCAGGTGTCAACAGAGACTCACACATTATCACTGTTGCTAGGACCAGGATTAGAATTTATACCTACCTAGTTTGCTACAATAGGGTATTGCACAGTTATCACAAGTGCCACAGAGCTTATATGTTGAAGAGCTGTCCAAAGATATCTTTGAAGGTGAGTGACATCAACTGCAGTGCTCAAGGATTGGAGAGGGAAGTGCAGGAAGTGTTAATGTCCATGAAATCAGCTGTCAACAAAGACACACACATTCTTACACTTGCCAGTACTAGAATTAGAACTCCTACCTAACTAGCTTGCTACACTACAGTATTACGCAGTTATTACGAGAGCCATGGAGATTATAGGGCTAAGATCTGGTCAAAGGGTTATTTCAAGGTGACTGACGTCAGCAGGTGTGCTAAAGTAGAGCAATGGCAGGATTAGTGAGTGTGAATGGCCTCAAAATCATTCATCTCCAAATGCACACATTATCACAGTTGCCCAGGCCAGGACTAGAACTCCTACCATCTAGTTTGATATAATACAGTATTACGCAGTTATCACGAGCACCACAGAACTTATAATGCTGAGGCTTGGCCAAAGGGTTATTTCAAGGTGATTGACATCAGCAGGCATGCTAAAGTAGGGCAATGACAGGTGTAGTGAGTGTGAATGGACTCAAAATCATTCAACTCCACACACACTATCATAGTTGCGAGGACCAGGATTAGAACTCCTATCTAACTAGATTGTTATACTACAGTATCACACAGCTATCATGAGCACCACGGAGCTTAGAGGACTGAGGTTTGGTCAAAGGGTTATTTCAAGGTGACTGACATCAGCAGGTATGCTAAAGTAGGGCAATGGCAGGTGTAGTGGTGTGAATCACCTCAAAATCATTCATCTCCGTGCATGCACACACACACACACACACACACACACACACACACACACACACACACACACACACACACACACACACACATATTATTACAGTTGCCAGGACCAGGGTTAGAACTCCTCCCTAACTAGTTTGCTACACTACAGTATTATGCAGTTATCGTGAGTGCCACAGAGAGCTGATACTTAGACAAAGGGCTATTTCAAGGTGACTGACATCAGCAGGAGTGCTAATATGGGCAATGGGAAGTGCAGTGTGTGTGAACGGGCCATAAATTATTCTGCTGGAAACACACACACACACACTCAGTCACACACAACTTTACATTTGACAAGCCTGAGTATAAAAATGCTACATGAATACTGATTTTTACTATCATTTTACACAGTTATTACAAGCACCACAGACACTATAGGGCTACCAAAAGGAATGTGCACAGTGATTGTCATCAGCACATAATGTGATATCAGCCAATTGGATGTGTATTGGGTGGGATAGGCCTCATAATGGAATTCTCTCTGTCACTGTCTGTCTCTCTCTTCCCCACATCTCTGTGTGTGTATGTTTGACATATTATAGTGTGTTGGTCTTGGATATGTGTGAATATGTCTATCCAAGGTGTGTGTGAAGTATAAATGGTGTACAGTTTGGTATGTGTGTACAGACATATGCGAATAACAGATATGTATAGTTCACTGTGTTGTCAGACATGGGCTTCATTTTTCTAAGTGTAGGAGCATGCCCAGTATGACCTTCTGTATTGCGTGTGTGAATCCATTCCAGGTAGGGTTGTACTCCAGTCCAGGGTTTGGAGTTCTACACATACAGCTAGCACCCTGTTTCTGCAGGATATCTGTAGATAGGTTGACAATATGGAGTCACAATGGGTGACAGATAGGGTGATACTGTAACTATTGCTGTCTGTGCTGCTTGTGTTACATGGTTGGTGTTAGCAGAGATATTCAGACATATGTACTGTTTTACACTGTGATGTATTATGTCATCAGCTACTGACATATATAATTATTTGGTCGCAGTTATTTACTGGGAAATACAAGATGAATGAAGCTGAGTCCAGTATTGTGGTCTACAGCCTACACATTATTGCACACTGCTGCCATTTTGGAGGGGTAGCTACATACACTTGCTGATGGGTCTGTGTAAATGGTCCAGCACCTTGATATTATGGTGTCTGAGGATCCCCTTCTTGTACATATATCGACAACAGAATGGCCATATCCTGCTGTGGCCATACCTCTCAGCTGTACAGATTCACCCAGATTACCCAGAGGCAGGGATCATATATCTGGTCAGTTCCCCTTCACATTGTGGTTTACAAGCATGTTTGTAGCCACCCATTACTGTGTTTGGAGGCAGGGGTAGTATGGACACACATCAGAGTTTCAGAGTTCACGCACTCCATGATATCCATGCGTCTACACCCCCCACTCTGGTATTCTATCCTCTTCTTAACATTATGGGAGTGATATCTGAGAAGTATCCCTATAGTTGACCCTTCATCCCGGCGGTATTTATGGATTGGTCCACAGTTCATAGGTTCATAGTTCATAATGTCATAGTTTATTACTAAGCTAATTGCCCTTGCAAGCCATTTTAAGCCTAGACAATTATCCCTTGTGAGACTCAAACCCTGCACCTTGTGTTTGTAAGGCAAACACCTTGGCCATTAAGCCACCCTCCCAACCCTCATGCAGTGTGACATGGGGGGGCATACTACTGGGATTTGTCAACATGGCCTTACATTTGTGTTCTGTTGACTATGTTAGGTTGCTAGTTGTGATCTCATGAGATATCATACATTGGCACTATGGTTGAGGCACAAGCCTTTGACAGTGGACTGTAGGCCATTTCATAGTGTTGCAGGCCATTTGTAGCAGGCCACTGCATTTTGTCACACCTACATTCCCAGGCTGCGAGCCAGTGGATTCCCCTGGGGTGACACAGTAAGTGTGCAAGGTGTTAATGGTAATAGTTCCTGCCCATATTGATCCATTGGTCTGGATGCAGGCAGGGAGCTGCTGACAGCTAGGGACACACCTGCATAGGACAGATCTTCAGCATGCTGCATTCTGTGGGTATCCCCATACAGAAGTGGGGTCATACTGTACTCATTCCCAATAGCAATGATATGACCTGTGATAAACCTGTGTCTGATGGTGGGGTGAGCTGAATACATGTGTGATATGGAAGCTACTTGCCGCTGACTCACAGATATACCTGGGACTTCCTCCTTATGCTGCCTTGTGCAGGGACATAGGCAATCTCTCATTACTTCATAACTATGCCTTTTGTGGTCTGCCAGTGATTGGCCAGACTACATCAGTATCCCATACTACATGGGCAACTAATGTGCTGGTAACCTGTCTGTACAATTTCAGCGCTGTGTGCAGCTGACAGTTAAATTTTATGCACTCTGTCTAGGGTACTTCCACCTGTGTACTGTGAGTATGTATGGGCCCACATTCATGGCATGTCCATCTTTCAGATGGTGACAGATATTGACATCTGGACAGTAAGTATGGAAGACTGCTGACATGGGTATTGCTGAGAAGTATTTTGTTTGGCACTGCAGTTGTAGGAACATGGCCCTGTCAACCAAAGTACTGCCCATAGGCCAGCGAGACACAACCCTTCATGCCTACATGCTGACCACTTCCAGACAATATTGAACACACAACAACCTAACACACAGACCCCTGCATATTGTTCACATGCAGCAATCTATCCTGTAGATTGGGCCAGCTCAGGTAATCTGTGCGCCACTGATACTACTCCTCACACTTACATGTTACTGTATTTCTACATAGGATTGTGGGGGGGGGGCACACTTGATGACTTTAAACTGTGCTATGACTATACTGGTATGTCAGGTACTCTGTTGGCTTCCATATCATTTTGTGTTCTGACCTATCATGCAGATTGGAGGCATATCAGTGGAGTACAGATCTTAGGTTTTATTGACCTACATTTCATTTTCAGACTTCTTACCCTTAAGAACTAACATACAACTGCCAGACGTGTTGCAGTCTGTCTGTGTAGGTCTGTTGGGGGGCTGTTCACCATTGCCATCAATTGGAGGCCTTAGCCCAGCCTTTCTGTACAGTCATCTACACCTGTCCTGCTGGCTGAAGCTGGTGGTGGGTATGTGAGCCTCACTGACATGCATGTGTGTGTCCTATGGGCACACATTTGGGCCACCACATGTACTGCAATGGGATTTGTCACCTTGTCTAGTACTGTCTAGTGTGTTGACACCAGTATTTGTTATGGATTTCATGCTGCCCATATAGGTGTCCAGTATCCGCTGCCATCCCATTCAGCCACCTGATTCCCTTGTATGCTCGCATACATACCATAGATACAACTATCAGAACATACTACTCCATTCAGTAATTGATAGGCAGAGTGACTTACCTTGCAGCTGGGACAGTATTGAGGACAGAGATGGAGGGCTGACTATGGCAGATGTACATAGTACACTCCCTATACATGGTAACGCACAGGTAGTGTCATGTTTGGCATCCCTTTTACTGTATGTGTGAGTCAGAGAGAGAGGTGTCATTTCCTGCTTCCCTACTGTGTCATTGTATGTACTATGTGGTGCCTCTTTGCCAAGGCCTGGGGATACTGGGCATGCCTCCTTTTGCCTACATGAGCAGGCTCAAGTGGTTCCTCCTCTGAGTCCCTCTGTGCCTGTGATGGCCTTGGCAATGGTGGGGGGCTTTGTGGCCTTGCCCTGTGCTGTTCCTGCTGCAGCTGTTTCCACAGGATCACATTGTGTAGCATGGCACATACTATGGACATCTGTGTACATGTAGCTGGAGAGTACTGCAAGGCTCCACCGGACATGTCCAGGCAGCGAAACCGTGACTTAAGCATCTCAAACACAAGCTATATTATGAGTCTGGTTTGTGCGTGTGCCTCATTATGGAGTTCTTGTTCAGGAGTGTGTGGATTTCTGAGGGGTGTCAGCAGACACGGCTTCAGTGCATAGCCAGTATCCCCCACTAGGTGGCCATATGGGGTGCCCCCACTGGCAAATGACTGGCACAACTGTGTCATATGCCAGATGTGGGAGTCGTGATAGCTTCCACATTCAAGATAATGCCCTGGGCATCACACATGACCTGGCAGTTGATGGAGAGGACGCCCTTGCAGTTTATGTAGACCCTACCCCGCTCACCGAGTGGTGCTTTGATGGGTATGTGCATGCAGTCTATAGCACACACTACCTCAGGATATTCTCTTTGGTGGAAAAGACACATACTGCTAGTCAACACCTTAAATAAATATGTGTACTCACAGGCATTTGCTGACATAGTATCCAGGAACTGGTGGAGTACCCTGGATGCTGATGCCTGTGAGATCCCCATGCTATCCCCCAGTTGCCCTTTGGAAGGTACCTGTGGCTAATATTCTTAAGCCTACACATACCTCGGTATCTACTGGGATGGGTTCCCCTCTATTGGTTCTGTGTGTAAGGTGGGGCCGACACAGCTCAACAATTTTCTGTAGAATGTCCCTGTCCACCCTATAGCACTCCACTATCTCCACTATCTCCAGCTCGTGTAGGCCCTGGTAAGTTACCCTGGGGTCTGTACACTATTCTCCTCCTTCTCACTATGGGATGGTTGTCAGCATTCACATCCTCACCACCCTCAGCCTCTTGCCCATATTGGTTGTATGAGAGTGACAGCAGCCCCTATCATTTTATTAGTTTTGTCAGGTAAAATTTCCCTGTCTGTGTACACCAGTGGTGTAGAGTTTGCGGGAAAAACCAGAGTGAAAGGGATTTGCATAGTTTATACTAGTGTGCTGGGCTGGGCTGTTGCCTGTGTAATTGGCTGATTCTGATACATTTCACCTACCAGCTATGCTAGTTCTCCTTGATTGCCTTCCTACTGATGTTTTCCCTTCCTATTACCTTCCCACTTAAGAGCAAGGCATGGCGCCCATACCCAGTGCTCACATGTGAATTGAGCTGCTATTTCCTGTTTTCTTTTTTTTTTTTGTTGTTGTTTAAAACTCAGTGTGTGACATGTACACCTGTTTAAGCAGGGAAAACAGTGCTCAACAATGTGAGACACACCCCC